>NC_092100.1:16765440-16852776 GCF_045679555.1 Salvelinus alpinus | reverse complement strand
TATCATACCATTATCAACAGTGCAGGTTTCAGCATTGTTTAGCCTATCATACCATTATCAACAGTGCAGGTTTCAGCATTGATTAGCCTATCATACCATTGTCAACTGTGCAGGTTTCAGCATTGATTAGCCTATCATACCATTATCAACAGTGCAGGTTTCAGCATTGTTTAGCCTATCATACCATTATCAACTGTGCAGGTTTCAGCATTGTTTAGCCTATCATACCATTATCAACAGTGCAGGTTTCAGCATTGTTTAGCCTATCATACCATTATCAACAGTGCAGGTTTCAGCATTGATTAGCCTATCATACCATTATCAACAGTGCAGGTTTCAGCATTGTTTAGCCTATCATACCATTATCAACTGTGCAGGTTTCAGCATTGTTTAGCCTATCATACCATTATCAACAGTGCAGGTTTCAGCATTGATTAGCCTATCATACCATTATCAACAGTGCAGGTTTCAGCATGGTTTAGCCTATCATACCATTATCAACAGTGTAGGTTTCAGCATGGTTTAGCCTATCATACCATTATCAACAGTGCAGGTTTCAGCATTGTTTAGCCTATCATACCATTATCAACTGTGCAGGTTTCATCATGGTTTAGCCTATCATACCATTATCAACAGTGCAGGTTTCAGCATGGTTTAGCCTATCATACCATTATCAACAGTGTAGGTTTCAGCATGGTTTAGCCTATCATACCATTATCAACAGTGCAGGTTTCAGCATGGTTTAGCCTATCATACCATTATCAACAGTGCAGGTTTCAGCATTGTTTAGGCTATCATACCATTATCAACTGTGCAGGTTTCAGCATGGTTTAGGCTATCATACCATTATCAACTGTGCAGGTTTCAGCATGGTTTAGCCTATCATACCATTATCAACAGTGCAGGTTTCAGCATTGTTTAGCCTATCATACCATTATCAACAGTGCAGGTTTCAGCATTGTTTAGCCTATCATACCATTATCAACAGTGCAGGTTTCAGCATTGTTTAGCCTATCATACCATTATCAACAGTGCAGGTTTCAGCATTGTTTAGCCTATCATACCATTATCAACAGTGCAGGTTTCAGCATGGTTTAGCCTATCATACCATTATCAACAGTGCAGGTTTCAGCATGGTTTAGCCTATCATATCATTATCAACAGTGCAGGTTTCAGCATGGTTTAGCCTATCATACCATTATCAACAGTGCAGGTTTCAGCATGGTTTAGCCTATCATACCATTATCAACAGTGCAGGTTTCAGCATGGTTTAGCCTATCATACCATTATCAACTTTGCAGGTTTCAGCATTGTTTAGCCTATCATACCATTATCAACAGTGCAGGTTTCAGCATTGTTTAGCCTATCATACCATTATCAACTGTGCAGGTTTCAGAATGGTTTAGCCTATCATACCATTATCAACAGTGCAGGTTTCAGCATTGTTTAGCCTATCATACCATTATCAACTGTGCAGGTTTCAGCATTGTTTAGCCTATCATACCATTATCAACAGTGCAGGTTTCAGCATTGATTAGCCTATCATACCATTATCAACAGTGTAGGTTTCAGCATGGTTTAGCCTATCATACCATTATCAACAGTGCAGGTTTCAGCATTGTTTAGCCTATCATACCATTATCAACAGTGCAGGTTTCAGCATGGTTTAGCCTATCATACCATTATCAACAGTGCAGGTTTCAGCATGGTTTAGCCTATCATACCATTATCAACAGTGTAGGTTTCAGCATGGTTTAGCCTATCATACCATTATCAACAGTGCAGGTTTCAGCATGGTTTAGCCTATCATACCATTATCAACAGTGCAGGTTTCAGCATTGTTTAGGCTATCATACCATTATCAACTGTGCAGGTTTCAGCATGGTTTAGCCTATCATACCATTATCAACAGTGCAGGTTTCAGCATGGTTTAGCCTATCATACCATTATCAACAGTGCAGGTTTCAGCATTGTTTAGGCTATCATACCATTATCAACTTTGCAGGTTTCAGCATGGTTTAGCCTATCATACCATTATCAACAGTGCAGGTTTCAGCATTGTTTAGCCTATCATACCATTATCAACAGTGCAGGTTTCAGCATTGTTTAGCCTATCATACCATTATCAACAGTGCAGGTTTCAGCATGGTTTAGCCTATCATACCATTATCAACAGTGCAGGTTTCAGCATGGTTTAGCCTATCATACCATTATCAACAGTGCAGGTTTCAGCATTGTTTAGCCTATCATACCATTATCAACAGTGCAGGTTTCAGCATTGTTTAGCCTATCATACCATTATCAACAGTGCAGGTTTCAGCATTGTTTAGCCTATCATACCATTATCAACAGTGCAGGTTTCAGCATTGTTTAGCCTATCATACCATTATCAACAGTGCAGGTTTCATTATTGTTTAGCCTATCATTCCATTATCAACTGTGCAGGTTTCAGCATGGTTTAGCCTATCATACCATTATCAACAGTGCAGGTTTCAGCATTGTTTAGCCTATCATACCATTATCAACAGTGCAGGTTTCAGCATTGTTTAGCCTATCATACCATTATCAACAGTGCAGGTTTCAGCATGGTTTAGCCTATCATACCATTATCAACAGTGCAGGTTTCAGCATTGTTTAGCCTATCATACCATTATCAACAGTGCAGGTTTCAGCATGGTTTAGCCTATCATACCATTATCAACAGTGCAGGTTTCAGCATTGTTTAGCCTATCATACCATTATCAACAGTGCAGGTTTCAGCATTGTTTAGCCTATCATACCATTATCAACAGTGCAGGTTTCAGCATTGTTTAGCCTATCATACCATTATCAACAGTGCAGGTTTCAGCATTGTTCAGCCTATCATACCATTATCAACAGTGCAGGTTTCAGCATTGTTTAGCCTATCATACCATTATCAACAGTGCAGGTTTCAGCATTGTTTAGCCTATCATACCATTATCAACAGTGCAGGTTTCAGAATTGTTTAGCCTATCATACCATTATCAACAGTGCAGGTTTCAGCATTGTTTAGCCTATCATACCATTATCAACAGTGCAGGTTTCAGCATTGTTTAGCCTATCATACCATTATCAACAGTGCAGGTTTCAGCATTGTTTAGCCTATCATACCATTATCAACAGTGCAGGTTTCAGAATTGTTTAGCCTATCATACCATTATCAACAGTGCAGGTTTCAGCATTGTTTAGCCTATCATACCATTATCAACAGTGCAGGTTTCAGAATTGTTTAGCCTATCATACCATTATCAACAGTGCAGGTTTCAGCATTGTTTAGCCTATCATACCATTATCAACAGTGCAGGTTTCAGCATTGTTTAGCCTATCATACCATTATCAACAGTGCAGGTTTCAGCATTGTTTAGCCTATCATACCATTATCAACAGTGCAGGTTTCAGCATTGTTTAGCCTATCATACCATTATCAACAGTGCAGGTTTCAGCATTGTTTAGCCTATCATACCATTATCAACAGTGCAGGTTTCAGCATTGTTTAGCCTATCATACCATTATCAACAGTGCAGGTTTCAGCATACCAGCAGGTATTATCTTACAAGCCACCACATGAAGCATTCTGTGGTCGAAATTACTATTTGGGAGTCACGACTCTATTACCTTGCATTGTGCATCATACGATTTGGGTGCAGCCTACTGTACTACGCGCACAGCCCGCACTTAAAGCATGAAGAGAGAGCACTGAGTATAGCCTACTGCAAATACATTTTGGACAAATATTTTCAACAGTTGATTGTGCATGTCCAAAATGCAAAACTATAACTTTTTGTTTCCATAAGAATTAAGCACAATCAAGTTGTTATCTTATTTGTTCTTGCACGAATATATAACTGCTTATCATCATGCAACATGATTTTATTTTGATGAAAACATTGTCGATGAAATCAAAATGTTTTATTATAGAAGGTAGGCTAATGAAAGGTAATTCGATTTGTGCACCATGCCAGGGGTAATTTATCTAATTCCTTCCTCAAATAGCCCTAAACCATGCCTAGTATTACATTTATAATTATTTCTGTAACAATAGTCTAGACAATCTGCACTGATTCAAGCTGCAGAAGCACTGTCGATGTATGGCCTGGGAAAACCTGCCGCTGCTGTGCTGACGCTGCAGTGCGCGACCCCCCCCATCTGTCTGTCCGTCTCTTAAGAGTTGGGGCGCTGCGCCGCAAACTAGGTGCCAGCTGGTCTGGCGAGACCGAAAACGGGCAAAATTGGCTGGGGGAGCGTCAGTGTTCCTTATCGGGGACAAGCCATAGCCTAACGATGAGCTATATATTTAATTAAGCCATCCGGATATTTTGTTTAGGACAGCTTAGCACAGCTTGCATGCTTCTAGTGAATATTGAAACACAAGTGGTCAACGTGAAAGTTTAGGTATTGAATCAGTGCAGATTTCCCAGGCCATACATCGACAGTGCTTCTGCAGCTGCTGCTGCCATAGGACATGTCCTTGTGTGCATTTTAGATTTTCCCATTCTCTGTCGGTCTATAATTACAGTGAAACCACTGTCACTGGGGGTGCAGGCGTTTTACAGTAAATGAAAAACAGCAGCATGTGCAGGTCTATAGCTAATCTTAGTAACTGGCTTTTGATGGGGGTAAATAAATGACATTCATGAATTAATAATGTTGGATACTGGAGGCTTTAGATTCTAACCTAATTCGATGTTGACTGCAGTTTTATTTCAAACTACCCCACTAAGGTCCGCATCAGAACTTGGCACCATATTCCAAATGAACCTCATGGAAACTAAAGCCAAACATTGTAAAGTGGGACATTTATGTGCGGAATTTCAAGTTATAATGCATTGACTATGTTTGACTCGGGAGAGCACAACTTTACAGTACTGTAAAGTCTTACAAACTTGAATATTTCCCTTGTAAACCTGAATTAAACAGAAGGGAGTCCAGAGAAAGGTGTACCAGAGACATGTACCATACACGGGGAAGGGTGGGGGTGTATAGCTATTGGAATCTAGTGACACTGCAGCAAAGGTATGCAGCAGGAGACATAGCCCATAACTTGTCATTTCAGAGAGTGAGCTCACCCCTCAGCAGCCTCATTGGTCAGTGGGCCCCCGGACCAATAAACTTGTCCGATATAGATGTATCCAGGTCAGGCTGTGCTAACCTGAATTACAGCTTCACTCATTGACACTGACCCTTTGATAATGTCAGAGAAACACCAAACAGCTTGATGAACTGGATGGCATCAGGGTATCAACTACTATGTTAAAACTGTCACTACCAAGATCTGAATGTCAAATGTCACAATGCTCTCTCTCTCTCTCTCTCTCTCTCTCTCTCTCTCTCTCTCTCTCTCTCTCTCTCTCTCTCTCTCTCTCTCTCTCTCTCTCTCTCTCTCTCTCTCTCTCTCTCTCTGAGAGAGAGAACATTAATATCTTATATTGATGACCTAATGAGACTCTTAAGGGACCATTCTCTTAAGTTGTGGGAACGTTTGTTGTTAGCTGGGTCTCTCTTTTTTTTCACCTTTATTTAACCAGGTAGGCCAGTTGAGAACAAGTTCTCATTTACAACTGCGACCTGGCCAAGATAAAGCAAAACAGTGTGACAAAAACAACAACACAGAGTTATACATGGGATAAACAAACGTACAGTCAATAACACAATAGAAAATCTGTATACAGTGTGTGCAAATGAAGTAATGAGGTAAGGCAATAAATAGGCCATAGTGGGAAAGTAATTACAATTGAGCAATTAACACTGGATTGATAGATGTGCAGATGATGATGTGCAAGTAGAAATATTGGTGTGCAAAAGAGCAGAAAAAAACAAAAACAAATATGGGGATGAGGTAGGTAGTTGGTTGGATGAGCTATTTACAGATGGGCTGTGTACAGCTGCAGCGATCGGTAAGCTGCTCTGACAGCCGATGGTTGAAGTTAGTCTCTAAACAGAAGCTGAATTGACACCTCCCTGGGAGCCCAGACCACACATATTCACGCGTGGTACGTGTGACATGGGCCTTGGTCAGGTTTGACTTCTGACCTGAAGAAAACGAGGGGCTGTTACCATGCATGTCACAGATTCTTCCCCGGCAGTAGATAGTATCTTTCTGGAAGGGATGTGTTCATTAGGACACCGCCCGGACCTTCGTTGCCCGGGCGGTGTGTTTGGGATCATTGTCATGCTGAAAGACCCAGCCACGTTTCATCTTCAATGCCCTTGCTGATGGAAGGAGGTTTTCACTCAAAATCTCACGATACATGGCCCCATTCATTCTTTCCTTTACACGGATCAGTCGTCCTGGTCCCTTTGCAGAAAAACAGCCCCAAAGCATGATGTTTCCACCCCCATGCTTCACAGTAGGTATGGTGTTCTTTGGATGCAACTCAGCATTCTTTGTCCTCCAAACACGACGAGTTGAGTTTTTACCAAAAAATTATATTTTGGTTTCATCTGACCATATGACATTCTCCCAATCTTCTTCTGGATCATCCAAATGCTCTCTAGCAAACTTCAGACAGGCCTGGACATGTACTGGCTTAAGCAGGGGGACACGTCTGGCACTGCAGGATTTGAGTCCCTGGCGGCGTAGTGTGTTACTGATGGTAGGCTTTGTTACTTTGGTCCCAGCTCTCTGCTGGTCATTCACTAGGTCCCCCCGTGTGGTTCTGGGATTTTTGCTCACCGTTCTTGTGATCATTTTGACCCCATGGGGTGAGATCTTGCGTGGGGCCCCAGATCGAGGGAGATTATCAGTGGTCTTGTATGTCTTCCATTTCCTAATAATTGCTCCCACAGTTGATTTCTTCAAACCAAGCTGCTTACCTATTGCAGATTCAGTCTTCCCAGCCTGGTGCAGGTCTACAATTTTGTTTCTGGTGTCCTTTGACAGCTCTTTGGTCTTGGCCATAGTGGAGTTTGGCGTGTGACTGTTTGAGGTTGTGGACAGGTGTCTTTTATACTGATAACAAGTTCAAACAGGTGCCATTAATACAGGTAACGAGTGGAGGACAGAGGAGCCTCTTAAAGAAGAAGTTACAGGTCTGTGAGAGCCAGAAATCTTGCTTGTTTGTAGGTGACCAAATACTTATTTTCCACCATAATTTGCAAATAAATTCATTAAAAATCCTACAATGTGATTTTCTGGATTTTCTTTTCTCATTTTGTCTGTCATAGTTGAAGTGTACCTATGATGAAATTTACAGGCCTCTCTCATCTTTTTAAGTGGGAGAACTTGCACAATTGGTGGCTGACTAAATACTTTTTTGCTCCACTGTACATTGCTAGGTGTAGTCACTTTTGAGGACACAAGCTCAAGTACAGAGTACAAATATGATAAAATATGAAATATTTTATATGATGTATTTCCTACTCAACAAAACTGGATGAATAAGGCTTTAAATGACTTATATGCTTTCTAAATATAGTATAATCATATTATAAAATGACTAAGTATAATATTTCACCTTCATTATATCTGTAAAATACATATTTGAATGTTTTGTGTTGGAGAAAATGTGCATATTTTCTAAAGGTCTCACTTGATCAAAATGTCTGCCCCCATTACTGTGAACATCTCACAGAGGTTGGCGTCCTGAATTCATTAGGAACTCACCTTTCATTTCATATTAATCTTGTCCGTCTATGACAAACAAAGTCTTTTATGTTTAAAATATATTAATTAATTTAGATTAATGGCTATAAAACGATCTCTGAATGTGCTACGGTGTAAGGATTGCAGGCATGTGCTTTGTCAGTGGTTGTGATGTAGAGTTCAGCAAGGAGTTGATGGACAGTCCGAAGAGCGAATTAAATGGTAGAAGGGACATTCCAGGTTTGTGGTTTCAGATTTCACATCCTATGTCACACAGGCTCAGAATATATACTACTGTGTCTATGGGAACCGGGCAATCACTCAATGCAAGCCATTTCCATTTACCGTGTCCACAGATCGATTTCTAAGAGACAAGGTCGGTCTGAACCGGTACCAGAATCACGCAGGCCCCCTTGCCTAGTTAAATAACATAGGGGACTTTACATCTACGTTAACTTGTTGCTTATGATTCTGATGTTGAAACATTATTTGCTTTGTTTCTAGTTGTTCACCTGTCTCCAGTCTCTCTGCCTGGGAACACCACAGCCATCCTGTGTGTCATCACCTCTACAAATATTATGCTGAATGTCCACACAGAGTTCACCCATGCTTAAAGCTGTCACTGCCAGTTAGCTGTTGTGATACCTGCAGAACTCAAACCACTTCAAGTAGTAAGCAGTCCTGAAAAGAACACGTAGACCCTAGTAAAATACTTCAAATCGTCCTTCCTTCATTACTTCCTTCCTTTCCGTTACCACAAACAACTTAAGTCATTGAGATGTCCTTAAATGAACACAGGCCCTGTTGGAATATTGGTAATTGAAACCTTTCGTCTTGGCGTAACACTGATCTGATAAGTGAATGCAAAGTTCCCACCCTTTAATCCAACCATCTCTCAGATCTGTGATCACTTCAATAAAGGAAAGATCTGTGATTTAAATACTCAAACTGGGCCACTACTGTATACACATGTTCTGAGAAGAAAAAAAGTGACTCCCAATCGAGAGTGAAGGAGGAAAAACTGTCAACAGCACAGAAGCCAGTTGGCTTGCAGCCCCTGCAGGGCCGTCCAATAAAGTAGAGTAAAACAGAGGAACTGAACTCTGTCCACTGACGCTTGGCTGCAACACGGTGCCTCGGATGCCTCTGTGCGAACATGATCTAGCGGGACTATTTCTAAACAGTTACATAGTCTCTCGAGTGTTCATAGCTAACATTCATTTAACCAATGAGGTCCTACGGTTTGACTTTAATGTCACTCATCTACAGTATGTTAAGTGATTTGAACAGGCTTTTCTATGGGCCAAAGAAGAGGGAACTGACGAGGCTCCTATGACGCAATCAATTATTTGTGGTCATCGTTAAGTGAAAGGACTAGCCTACATAAGGTCAGGCTATTGTATTACTAAGCACTCATGCTTTGACCGAGATACATGCAGGAGTAGGATAGGAAAGTGGAGAATAGGAAAATGTGCATACCGTTATGTAACAGGGCCTCATAAGCTCATACCACTGTCACTTTGATCCTTTGTCTTCCCAGTTCTTGTGAAATAGATTTCAAGGAAATTTCTATGGTTGTTGTGCAGACTAGAAAGAGAGAGAGAGGGGAAAAGAGAGAGACACAGAGAGAGGGGGAAAGAGAGAGACAGAGAGAGAGGGGGAAAGAGAGAGAGAGAGCGAGAGAGGGGGAAAGAGAGAGACAGGTAGGGGGAAAGAGAGAGACAGAGAGAGAGGGGGGGAAAGAGAGAGAGAGAGAAAGGAGGAAAGAGAGACAGAGAGAGAGGGAAAGAGAGAGACAGAGAGAGGGGAAAAACAGTGACAGAGAGAGGGGAGAGAGAGAGAGAGAGAGAGAGAGAGAGAGAGAGAGAGAGAGAGAGAGAGAGAGAGAGAGAGAGAGAGAGAGAGAGAGAGAGAGAGAGAGAGAATTGAATTGAATTGAGAGAGAGAAAGAGAGAACACATGGAAACATGTCGCCCTGACCCCACATCTCTACCCGGTGTGACACAATTTGCAGGCCCCTTTGAAGGTTCCTCTTGTTTGTCCCTCTGTTCTCGTTCTCGTTCTCTCTCTCTCTCTCTTTCTCCTAACTCTCTCTCTCGCTCAATTCAATTCAATTGACTTTATTGACATGGCAAGTTCATTATTACTTACATTGTCAAAGTATACATATCGAAAAATCTAAATCAAATATATATATATGCACATTTGTGGCCTGCTGGAGGTCATTTTGCAGGGCTCTGGCAGTGCTCCTCCTTGCACAAAGGCGGAGGTAGCGGTCCTGCTGCTGGGTTGTTGCCCTCCTACGGCCTCCTCCACGTCTCCTGATGTACTGGCCTGTCTCCTGGTAGCGCCTCCATGCTCTGGACACTACGCTGACAGACACAGCAAACCTTCTTGCCACAGCTCGCATTGATGTGCCATCCTGGATGAGCTGCACTACCTGAGCCACTTGTGTGGGTTGTAGACTCCGTCTCATGCTACCACTAGAGTGAAAGCACCGCCAGCATTCAAAAGTGACCAAAACATCAGCCAGGAAGCATAGGAACTGAGAAGTGGTCTGTGGTCACCACCTGCAGAACCACTCCTTTATTGGGGGTGTCTTGCTAATTGCCTATAATTTCCACCTTTTGTCTATTCCATTTGCACAACAGCATGTGAAATTTATTGTCAATCAGTGTTGCTTCCTAAGTGGACAGTTTGATTTCACAGAAGTGTGATTGACTTGGAGTTACATTGTGTTGTTTAAGTGTTCCCTTTATTTTTTTGAGCAGTGTATATACAAAATACATATATATTTATATATAAATAAATGGTGGGACCAACAGCAATAATAATAGTAGTAGTGGACATGGGATTACCATTAACAACAACTACAACAACAATATTAATCAGAACAACAATACATTAAAGCAACAGTAGTAGACCAGTGTCAACATGCCTGAGAAGACACATGACCTGGTATGAAAGACAAAACAAAACAAGATGGGAAATATTATCAACATTACTTTGCACTTTTCACTGGCTGTCCCTCAGGCTGTGGCAGGAGGACACATATTTTGGCTTTTCACCCAATAAATATTTGATTTTTTCTTCATCTTTTATAGTTTCAAATTCTTTGTATTGAATTATAATTTTGGGAAAGAAATATTCTCTTAGGTCTGAGTATTTGTCATAGTGTAATAGGAAATGTAGCTCTGTCTCTACCTCTCCCCTGGAGCAGAGTGAGCACAGTCTGTCCTCTCTGGGCAGCCAGGTTTGTCTGTGACGACCGGTCTCTATAGCCAGACTGTGCTCACTGAGTCTGTACCTAGTCAATGTTTTCCTCAGTTTTCTATCAGTCACAGTGGTCAGATTGTCTGCCACCATGTACTGTCTGTTTAGAGCCAAATAGCATTGAAGTTTACTTTGATATTTTGTGGTGTCTTTCCAATAGGTCATATATTTTTATTTTTGTTTTGTGATGATTTGGTTGGGCCAGATTTTCTGAGGGCTGTCCTGAGGCTCTATGGGGTTGGTTTGGGTTGGTGAACTGAGCCTCAGAACCAGCTGGCTGAGGGGACTCTTCTCTGGTTTCATCTCTTGACATTGTAGAGCTGTGTGATGAAATGTTTTGGGGTCACTTGTTTTTAGATGGTTGTAAAATATGATGGCTCTTTTTTCTATTCGAATGAGGAGGGGGTATTAATTGTTAAATAAATAAAAGGTAAATGAGCATTCAGAACAGCCTTCCTGATTGAACTTTCATAAACTACATTTGAAACCAAAATAAAGCTGTCACCCTGCCTCTGTTCTGGTTAACAGCTGAGGGAAGGGCCCGGATAAATGTAACCCCTCTGTTCTGGTTAACAGCTGAGGGAAGGGCCCGGATAAATGTAATCCCTCTGTTCTGGTTAACAGCTGAGGGAAGGGCCCGGATAAATGTAACCCCTCTGTTCTGGTAAACAGCTGAGGGAAGGCCCCGGATAAATGTAACCCCTCTGTTCTGGTTAACAGTTGAGGGAAGGGCCCGGATAAATGTAACCCCTCTGTTCTGGTTAACAGCTGAGGGAAGGGCCCGGATAAATGTAACCCCTCTGTTCTGGTTAACAGCTGAGGGAAGGGCCCGGATAAATGTAACCCCTCTGTTGTGGTTAACAGCTGAGGGAAGGGCCCGGATAAATGTAACCCCTCTGTTCTGGTTAACAGCTGAGGGAAGGGCCCGGATAAATGGAACCCCTCTGTTCTGGTAAACAGCTGAGGGAAGGGCCCGGATAAATGTAACCCCTCTGTTGTGGTTAACAGCTGAGGGAAGGGCCCGGATAAATGTAAACCCTCTGTTCTGGTTAACAGCTGAGGGAAGGGCCCGGATAAATGTAACCCCTCTGTTCTGTTAAACAGCTGAGGGAAGGGCCCGGATAAATGTAACCCCTCTGTTCTGGTAAACAGCTGAGGGAAGGGCCCGGATAAATGTAACCCCTCTGTTCTGGTTAACAGCTGAGGGAAGGGCCCGGATAAATGTAAACCCTCTGTTCTGGTAAACAGCTGAGGGAAGGGCCCGGATAAATGTAACCCCTCTGTTCTGGTTAACAGCTGAGGGAAGGGCCCGGATAAATGTAACCCCTCTGTTCTGGTTAACAGCTGAGGGAAGGGCCCGGATAAATGTAACCCCTTTGTTCTGGTAAACAGCTGAGGGAAGGGCCCGGATAAATGTAACCCCTCTGTTCTGGTTAACAGCTGAGGGAAGGGCCCGGATAAATGTAACCCCTCTGTTCTGGTTAACAGCTGAGGGAAGGGCCCGGATAAATGTAACCCCTCTGTTCTGGTTAACAGCTGAGGGAAGGGCCCGGATAAATGTAACCCCTTTGTTCTGGTAAACAGCTGAGGGAAGGGCCCGGATAAATGTAACCCCTCTGTTCTGGTTAACAGCTGAGGGAAGGGCCCGGATAAATGTAACCCCTTTGTTCTGGTAAACAGCTGAGGGAAGGGCCCGGATAAATGTAACCCCTCTGTTGTGGTTAACAGCTGAGGGAAGGGCCCGGATAAATGTAACCCCTCTGTTCTGGTAAACAGCTGAGGGAAGGGCCCGGATAAATGTAACCCCTCTGTTCTGGTTAACAGCTGAGGGAAGGGCCCGGATAAATGTAAACCCTCTGTTCTGGTAAACAGCTGAGGGAAGGGCACGGATAAATGTAAACCCTCTGTTCTGGTTAACAGCTGAGGGAAGGGCACGGATAAATGTAAACCCTCTGTTCTGGTAAACAGCTGAGGGAAGGGCACGGATAAATGTAAACCCTCTGTTCTGGTTAACAGCTGAGGGAAGGGCACGGATAAATGTAAACCCTCTGTTCTGGTTAACAGCTGAGGGAAGGGCCCGGATAAATGTAAACCCTCTGTTGTGGTTAACAGCTGAGGGAAGGGCACGGATAAATGTAAACCCTCTGTTCTGGTTAACAGCTGAGGGAAGGGCCCGGATAAATGTAACCCCTCTGTTGTGGTTAACAGCTGAGGGAAGGGCCCGGATAAATGTAACCCCTCTGTTCTGGTAAACAGCTGAGGGAAGGGCACGGATAAATGTAAACCCTCTGTTCTGGTTAACAGCTGAGGGAAGGGCCCGGATAAATGTAAACCCTCTGTTCTGGTTAACAGCTGAGGTAAGGGCCCGGATAAATGTAACCCCTCTGTTCTGGTTAACAGCTGAGGGAAGGGCCCGGATAAATAAAACCCCTCTGTTCTGGTAAACAGCTGAGGGAAGCTGAGGGAAGGGCCCGGATAAATGTAACCCTTCTGTTCTGGTAAACAGCTGAGGGAAGGGCCCGGATAAATGTAACCCTCTGTTCTGGTAAACAGCTGAGGGAAGGCCCCGGATAAATGTAACCCCTCTGTTCTGGTTAACAGCTGAGGGAAGGGCCCGGATAAATGTAACCCCTCTGTTGTGGTTAACAGCTGAGGGAAGGGCCCGGATAAATGTAACCCCTCTGTTCTGGTTAACAGCTGAGGGAAGGGCCCGGATAAATGTAACCCCTCTGTTCTGGTAAACAGCTGAGGGAAGGGCACGGATAAATGTAAACCCTCTGTTGTGGTTAACAGCTGAGGGAAGGGCACGGATAAATGTAAACCCTCTGTTCTGGTTAACAGCTGAGGGAAGGGCCCGGATAAATGTAACCCCTCTGTTGTGGTTAACAGCTGAGGGAAGGGCCCGGATAAATGTAACCCCTCTGTTCTGGTTAACAGCTGAGGGAAGGGCCCGGATAAATAAAACCCCTCTGTTCTGGTAAACAGCTGAGGGAAGCTGAGGGAAGGGCCCAGATAAATGTAACCCTTCTGTTCTGGTAAACAGCTGAGGGAAGGGCCCGGATAAATGTAACCCTCTGTTCTGGTAAACAGCTGAGGGAAGGCCCCGGATAAATGTAACCCCTCTGTTCTGGTTAACAGCTGAGGGAAGGGCCCGGATAAATGTAACCCCTCTGTTCTGGTTAACAGCTGAGGGAAGGGCACGGATAAATGTAAACCCTCTGTTCTGGTTAACAGCTGAGGGAAGGGCCCGGATAAATGTAACCCCTCTGTTCTGGTAAACAGCTGAGGGAAGGGCACGGATAAATGTAAACCCTCTGTTGTGGTTAACAGCTGAGGGAAGGGCCCGGATAAATGTAACCCCTCTGTTCTGGTAAACAGCTGAGGGAAGGGCACGGATAAATGTAAACCCTCTGTTCTGGTTAACAGCTGAGGGAAGGGCCCGGATAAATGTAAACCCTCTGTTCTGGTTAACAGCTGAGGTAAGGGCCCGGATAAATGTAACCCCTCGGTTCTGGTTAACAGCTGAGGGAAGGGCCCGGATAAATGGAACCCCTCTGTTCTGGTAAACAGCTGAGGGAAGGGCCCGGATAAATGTAACCCCTCTGTTCTGGTAAACAGCTGAGGGAAGGGCACGGATAAATGTAAACCCTCTGTTCTGGTTAACAGCTGAGGGAAGGGCCCGGATAAATGTAAACCCTCTGTTCTGGTTAACAGCTGAGGTAAGGGCCCGGATAAATGTAACCCCTCGGTTCTGGTTAACAGCTGAGGGAAGGGCCCGGATAAATGTAACCCCTCTGTTCTGGTAAACAGCTGAGGGAAGCTGAGGGAAGGGCCCGGATAAATGTAACCCCTCTGTTCTGGTTAACAGCTGAGGGAAGGGCCCGGATAAATGTAACCCCTCTGTTGTGGTTAACAGCTGAGGGAAGGGCCCGGATAAATGTAACCCCTCTGTTCTGGTTAACAGCTGAGGGAAGGGCCCGGATAAATGGAACCCCTCTGTTCTGGTAAACAGCTGAGGGAAGGGCCCGGATAAATGTAACCCCTCTGTTCTGGTTAACAGCTGAGGGAAGGGCCCGGATAAATGTAACCCCTCTGTT
This sequence comes from Salvelinus alpinus, assembly GCF_045679555.1. Classification (NCBI taxonomy): domain Eukaryota; kingdom Metazoa; phylum Chordata; class Actinopteri; order Salmoniformes; family Salmonidae; genus Salvelinus; species Salvelinus alpinus. The sequence goes on along the minus strand of NC_092100.1, from coordinate 16,837,803 downwards.
CTGGTAAACAGCTGAGGGAAGGGCCCGGATAAATGTAACCCCTCTGTTGTGGTTAACAGCTGAGGGAAGGGCCCGGATAAATGTAAACCCTCTGTTCTGGTTAACAGCTGAGGGAAGGGCCCGGATAAATGTAACCCCTCTGTTCTGTTAAACAGCTGAGGGAAGGGCCCGGATAAATGTAACCCCTCTGTTCTGGTAAACAGCTGAGGGAAGGGCCCGGATAAATGTAACCCCTCTGTTCTGGTTAACAGCTGAGGGAAGGGCCCGGATAAATGTAAACCCTCTGTTCTGGTAAACAGCTGAGGGAAGGGCCCGGATAAATGTAACCCCTCTGTTCTGGTTAACAGCTGAGGGAAGGGCCCGGATAAATGTAACCCCTCTGTTCTGGTTAACAGCTGAGGGAAGGGCCCGGATAAATGTAACCCCTTTGTTCTGGTAAACAGCTGAGGGAAGGGCCCGGATAAATGTAACCCCTCTGTTCTGGTAAGCAGATGAGGGAAGGGCCCGGATAAATGTAAACCCTCTGTTCTGGTTAACAGCTGAGGGAAGGGCCCGGATAAATGTAACCCCTCTGTTCTGGTAAACAGCTGAGGGAAGGGCACGGATAAATGTAAACCCTCTGTTCTGGTTAACAGCTGAGGGAAGGGCACGGATAAATGTAAACCCTCTGTTCTGGTTAACAGCTGAGGGAAGGGCCCGGATAAATGTAAACCCTCTGTTGTGGTTAACAGCTGAGGGAAGGGCACGGATAAATGTAAACCCTCTGTTCTGGTTAACAGCTGAGGGAAGGGCCCGGATAAATGTAACCCCGCTGTTGTGGTTAACAGCTGAGGGAAGGGCCCGGATAAATGTAACCCCTCTGTTCTGGTTAACAGCTGAGGGAAGGGCCCGGATAAATGGAACCCCTCTGTTCTGGTAAACAGCTGAGGGAAGGGCCCGGATAAATGTAACCCCTCTGTTCTGGTTAACAGCTGAGGGAAGGGCCCGGATAAATGTAACCCCTCTGTTCTGGTAAACAGCTGAGGGAAGGGCCCGGATAAATGTAACCCCTCTGTTGTGGTTAACAGCTGAGGGAAGGGCCCGGATAAATGTAAACCCTCTGTTCTGGTTAACAGCTGAGGGAAGGGCCCGGATAAATGTAACCCCTCTGTTCTGGTTAACAGCTGAGGGAAGGGCCCGGATAAATGTAAACCCTCTGTTCTGGTAAACAGCTGAGGGAAGGGCCCGGATAAATGTAACCCCTCTGTTCTGGTTAACAGCTGAGGGAAGGGCCCGGATAAATGTAACCCCTCTGTTCTGGTTAACAGCTGAGGGAAGGGCCCGGATAAATGTAACCCCTTTGTTCTGGTAAACAGCTGAGGGAAGGGCCCGGATAAATGTAACCCCTCTGTTCTGGTTAACAGCTGAGGGAAGGGCCCGGATAAATGGAACCCCTCTGTTCTGGTAAACAGCTGAGGGAAGGGCCCGGATAAATGTAACCCCTCTGTTCTGGTAAGCAGATGAGGGAAGGGCCCGGATAAATGTAAACCCTCTGTTCTGGTTAACAGCTGAGGGAAGGGCCCGGATAAATGTAACCCCTCTGTTCTGGTAAACAGCTGAGGGAAGGGCCCGGATAAATGTAAACCCTCTGTTCTGGTTAACAGCTGAGGGAAGGGCCCGGATAAATGTAACCCCTCTGTTCTGGTAAACAGCTGAGGGAAGGGCACGGATAAATGTAAACCCTCTGTTCTGGTTAACAGCTGAGGGAAGGGCACGGATAAATGTAAACCCTCTGTTCTGGTTAACAGCTGAGGGAAGGGCCCGGATAAATGTAAACCCTCTGTTGTGGTTAACAGCTGAGGGAAGGGCACGGATAAATGTAAACCCTCTGTTCTGGTTAACAGCTGAGGGAAGGGCCCGGATAAATGTAACCCCTCTGTTGTGGTTAACAGCTGAGGGAAGGGCCCGGATAAATGTAACCCCTCTGTTCTGGTAAACAGCTGAGGGAAGGGCACGGATAAATGTAAACCCTCTGTTCTGGTTAACAGCTGAGGGAAGGGCCCGGATAAATGTAAACCCTCTGTTCTGGTTAACAGCTGAGGTAAGGGCCCGGATAAATGTAACCCCTCTGTTCTGGTTAACAGCTGAGGGAAGGGCCCGGATAAATAAAACCCCTCTGTTCTGGTAAACAGCTGAGGGAAGCTGAGGGAAGGGCCCGGATAAATGTAACCCCTCTGTTCTGGTTAACAGCTGAGGGAAGGGCCCGGATAAATGTAACCCCTCTGTTCTGGTTAACAGCTGAGGGAAGGGCCCGGATAAATGTAACCCTCTGTTCTGGTAAACAGCTGAGGGAAGGCCCCGGATAAATGTAACCCCTCTGTTCTGGTTAACAGCTGAGGGAAGGGCCCGGATAAATGTAACCCCCCTGTTCTGGTTAACAGCTGAGGGAAGGGCCCGGATAAATGTAACCCCTCTGTTGTGGTTAACAGCTGAGGGAAGGGCCCGGATAAATGTAACCCCTCTGTTCTGGTTAACAGCTGAGGGAAGGGCCCGGATAAATGGAACCCCTCTGTTCTGGTAAACAGCTGAGGGAAGGGCCCGGATAAATGTAACCCCTCTGTTGTGGTTAACAGCTGAGGGAAGGGCCCGGATAAATGTAACCCCTCTGTTCTGGTTAACAGCTGAGGGAAGGGCCCGGATAAATGTAAACCCTCTGTTCTGGTAAACAGCTGAGGGAAGGGCCCGGATAAATGTAACCCCTCTGTTCTGGTTAACAGCTGAGGGAAGGTTCCGGATAAATGGAACCCCTCTGTTCTGGTAAACAGCTGAGGGAAGGCCCCGGATAAATGGAACCCCTCTGTTCTGGTAAACAGCTGAGGGAAGGGCCCGGATAAATGTAACCCCTCTGTTCTGGTTAACAGCTGAGGGAAGGGCCCGGATAAATGTAACCCCTCTGTTCTGGTTAACAGCTGAGGGAAGGGCCCGGATAAATGTAAACCCTCTGTTCTGGTTAACAGCTGAGGGAAGGGCCCGGATAAATGTAACCCCTCTGTTCTGGTTAACAGCTGAGGGAAGGGCCCGGATAAATGGAACCCCTCTGTTCTGGTAAACAGCTGAGGGAAGGCCCCGGATAAATGGAACCCCTCTGTTCTGGTAAACAGCTGAGGGAAGGGCCCGGATAAATGTAACCCCTCTGTTCTGGTTAACAGCTGAGGGAAGGGCCCGGATAAATGTAACCCCTCTGTTGTGGTTAACAGCTGAGGGAAGGGCCCGGATAAATGTAACCCCTCTGTTCTGGTTAACAGCTGAGGGAAGGGCCCGGATAAATGGAACCCCTCTGTTCTGGTAAACAGCTGAGGGAAGGGCCCGGATAAATGTAACCCCTCTGTTGTGGTTAACAGCTGAGGGAAGGGCCCGGATAAATGTAACCCCTCTGTTCTGGTTAACAGCTGAGGGAAGGGCCCGGATAAATGTAAACCCTCTGTTCTGGTAAACAGCTGAGGGAAGGGCCCGGATAAATGTAACCCCTCTGTTCTGGTTAACAGCTGAGGGAAGGTTCCGGATAAATGGAACCCCTCTGTTCTGGTAAACAGCTGAGGGAAGGCCCCGGATAAATGGAACCCCTCTGTTCTGGTAAACAGCTGAGGGAAGGGCCCGGATAAATGTAAACCCTCTGTTCTGGTTAACAGCTGAGGGAAGGGCCCGGATAAATGTAACCCCTCTGTTCTGGTAAACAGCTGAGGGAAGGGCCCGGATAAATGTAACCCCTCTGTTCTGGTAAACAGCTGAGGGAAGGGCCCGGATAAATGTAAACCCTCTGTTCTGGTTAACAGCTGAGGGAAGGGCCCGGATAAATGTAACCCCTCTGTTCTGGTAAACAGCTGAGGGAAGGGCCCGGATAAATGTAAACCCTCTGTTCTGGTTAACAGCTGAGGGAAGGGCCCGGATAAATGTAACCCCTCTGTTCTGGTAAACAGCTGAGGGAAGGGCACGGATAAATGTAAACCCTCTGTTCTGGTTAACAGCTGAGGGAAGGGCACGGATAAATGTAAACCCTCTGTTCTGGTTAACAGCTGAGGGAAGGGCCCGGATAAATGTAAACCCTCTGTTGTGGTTAACAGCTGAGGGAAGGGCACGGATAAATGTAAACCCTCTGTTCTGGTTAACAGCTGAGGGAAGGGCCCGGATAAATGTAACCCCTCTGTTGTGGTTAACAGCTGAGGGAAGGGCCCGGATAAATGTAACCCCTCTGTTCTGCTAAACAGCTGAGGGAAGGGCACGGATAAATGTAAACCCTCTGTTCTGGTTAACAGCCTAGGGAAGGGCCCGGATAAATGTAAACCCTCTGTTCTGGTTAACAGCTGAGGTAAGGGCCCGGATAAATGTAACCCCTCTGTTCTGGTTAACAGCTGAGGGAAGGGCCCGGATAAATGTAACCCCTCTGTTCTGGTAAACAGCTGAGGGAAGCTGAGGGAAGGGCCCGGATAAATGTAACCCCTCTGTTCTGGTTAACAGCTGAGGGAAGGGCCCGGATAAATGTAACCCCTCTGTTCTGGTTAACAGCTGAGGGAAGGGCCCGGATAAATGTAACCCTCTGTTCTGGTAAACAGCTGAGGGAAGGCCCCGGATAAATGTAACCCCTCTGTTCTGGTTAACAGCTGAGGGAAGGGCCCGGATAAATGTAACCCCTCTGTTCTGGTTAACAGCTGAGGGAAGGGCCCGGATAAATGTAACCCCTCTGTTGTGGTTAACAGCTGAGGGAAGGGCCCGGATAAATGTAACCCCTCTGTTCTGGTTAACAGCTATGGGAAGGGCCCGGATAAATGGAACCCCTCTCTTCTGGTAAACAGCTGAGGGAAGGGCCCGGATAAATGTAACCCCTCTGTTGTGGTTAACAGCTGAGGGAAGGGCCCGGATAAATGTAACCCCTCTGTTCTGGTTAACAGCTGAGGGAAGGGCCCGGATAAATGTAAACCCTCTGTTCTGGTAAACAGCTGAGGGAAGGGCCCGGATAAATGTAACCCCTCTGTTCTGGTTAACAGCTGAGGGAAGGTTCCGGATAAATGGAACCCCTCTGTTCTGGTAAACAGCTGAGGGAAGGCCCCGGATAAATGGAACCCCTCTGTTCTGGTAAACAGCTGAGGGAAGGGCCCGGATAAATGTAACCCCTCTGTTCTGGTAAACAGCTGAGATAAGGGCCCGGATAAATGTAACCCCTCTGTTCTGGTTAACAGCTGAGGGATGGGCCCGGATAAATGTAACCCCTCTGTTCTGTTAAACAGCTGAGGGAAGGGCCCGGATAAATGTAACCCCTCTCTTCTGGTAAACAGCTGAGGGAAGGGCCCGGATAAATGTAACCCCTCTGTTCTGGTAAACAGCTGAGGGAAGGCCCCGGATAAATGTAACCCCTCTGTTCTGGTAAACAGCTGAGGGAAGGGCCCGGATAAATGTAACCCCTCTCTTCTGGTAAACAGCTGAGGGAAGGCCCCGGATAAATGTAACCCCTCTGTTCTGGTAAACAGCTGAGGGAAGGCCCCGGATAAATGTAACCCCTCTGTTCTGGTTAACAGCTGAGGGAAGGGCCCGGATAAATGTAACCCCTCTGTTCTGGTAAACAGCTGAGGGAAGGGCCCGGATAAATGTAACCCCTCTGTTCTGGTTAACAGCTGAGGGAAGGGCCCGGATAAATGTAACCCCTCTGTTCTGGTAAACAGCTGAGGGAAGGGCCCGGATAAATGTAACCCCTCTGTTCTGGTAAACAGCTGAGGGAAGGGCCCGGATAAATGTAACCCCTCTGTTCTGGTAAACAGCTGAGGGAAGGGCCCGGATAAATGTAACCCCTCTGTTCTGGTAAACAGCTGAGGGAAGGGCCCGGATAAATGTAACCCCTCTGTTCTGGTAAACAGCTGAGGGAAGGGCCCGGATAAATGTAACCCCTCTCTTCTGGTAAACAGCTGAGGGAAGGGCCCGGATAAATGTAACCCCTCTGTTCTGGTTAACAGCTGAGGGAAGGGCCCGGATAAATGTAACCCCTCTGTTCTGGTAAACAGCTGAGGGAAGGGCCCGGATAAATGTAACCCCTCTGTTCTGGTAAACAGCTGAGGGAAGGGCCCGGATAAATGTAACCCCTCTGTTCTGGTAAACAGCTGAGGGAAGGGCCCGGATAAATGTAACCCCTCTGTTCTGGTAAACAGCTGAGGGAAGGGCCCGGATAAATGTAACCCCTCTGTTCTGGTAAACAGCTGAGGGAAGGGCCCGGATAAATGTAACCCCTCTGTTCTGGTAAACAGCTGAGGGAAGGGCCCGGATAAATGTAACCCCTCTGTTCTGGTAAACAGCTGAGGGAAGGGCCGGAAAGTAACCCCCTTTTGGTAACAGCTGAGGGAAGGGCCCGGATAAATGTAACCCCTCTGTTCTGGTTAACAGCTGAGGGAAGGGCCCGGATAAATGTAACCCCTCTGTTCTGGTTAACAGCTGAGGGAAGGGCCCGGATAAATGTAACCCCTCTGTTCTGGTTAACAGCTGAGGGAAGGGCCCGGATAAATGTAACCCCTCTGTTCTGGTTAACAGCTGAGGGAAGGGCCCGGATAAATGTAACCCCTCTGTTCTGGTTAACAGCTGAGGGAAGGGCCCGGATAAATGTAACCCCTCTGTTCTGGTTAACAGCTGAGGGAAGGGCCCGGATAAATGTAAACCCTCTGTTCTGGTTAACAGCTGAGGGAAGGGCCCGGATAAATGTAACCCCTCTGTTCTGGTTAACAGCTGAGGGAAGGGCCCGGATAAATGTAACCCCTCTGTTCTGGTTAACAGCTGAGGGAAGGGCCCGGATAAATGTAACCCCTCTGTTCTGGTAAACAGCTGAGGGAAGGGCCCGGATAAATGTAACCCCTCTGTTCTGGTTAACAGCTGAGGGAAGGGCCCGGATAAATGTAACCCCTCTGTTCTGGTAAACAGCTGAGGGAAGGGCCCGGATAAATGTAACCCCTCTGTTCTGGTTAACAGCTGAGGGAAGGGCCCGGATAAATGTAACCCCTCTGTTCTGGTTAACAGCTGAGGGAAGGGCACGGATAAATGTAAACCCTCTGTTGTGGTTAACAGCTGAGGGAAGGGCCCGGATAAATGTAACCCCTCTGTTCTGGTTAACAGCTGAGGGAAGGGCCTGGATAAATGTAACCCCTCTGTTCTGGTTAACAGCTGAGGGAAGGGCCTGGATAAATGTAACCCCTCTGTTCTGGTTAACAGCTGAGGGAAGGGCCTGGATAAATGTAACCCCTCTGTTCTGGTTAACAGCTGAGGGAAGGGCCTGGATAAATGTAACCCCTCTGTTCTGGTAAACAGCTGAGGGAAGGCCCTGGATAAATGTAACCCCTCTGTTGTGGTTAACAGCTGAGGGAAGGGCCCGGATAAATGTAACCCCTCTGTTCTGGTTAACAGCTGAGGGAAGGGCCCGGATAAATGTAAACCCTCTGTTCTGGTTAACAGCTGAGGGAAGGGCCTGGATAAATGTAACCCCTCTGTTCTGGTTAACAGCTGAGGGAAGGGCCTGGATAAATGTAACCCCTCTGTTCTGGTAAACAGCTGAGGGAAGGCCCTGGATAAATGTAAACCCTCTGTTGTGGTTAACAGCTGAGGGAAGGGCCCGGATAAATGTAAACCCTCTGTTCTGGTTAACAGCTGAGGGAAGGGCCTGGATAAATGTAACCCCTCTGTTCTGGTAAACAGCTGAGGGAAGGCCCTGGATAAATGTAACCCCTCTCAAATTCATAGACGGAGCTGATCATACAAGATAACAAATTATTGTTTTAAACATGTTATGATCCATGTGGTTGTTTACATTTACATTGTTGGAGTAAAACAAGCTTACATTCTGGGTTATGATGGGGTACGACAGTTGAACTATGTTCATGAGGCATTTGTAAGTTATATTCTTCAAGAATTAATAGGTATATATAATTAATTTATAAGTCCAAAAATTGATGAAGCAGCTTAGGATTCTAGCTTTAAATCTCCTCGATGACTGCAAGTGCATGCAATAGCTGACCATAGGGGATCTCAGGCCATGCTAAAAAAATACAAAAGGTGTGATGGTTTCGCACTCAAAAAGATGTTGCATAAAGGTCACTTCATTATTATTTTCACCACATCAAGGATAGCGTGCACAGACTTTTCTGCTTTGCAGCCTTCTTCAGTGTGCAGGTATGTTAAAAAAAATACCCATTGCACCAGATCACAGCAAATTGCATCAGCCCAGGAATTTTTCAAAAGGTGCAAAAGAACTTCAAACAGCCACACCGACAGCCTGCACTGTCTGTAACCTGCACTGTCTGTAGCCTGCGCTGTCTGTAACCTGCACTGTCTGTAACCTGCACTGTCTGTAACCTGCACTGTCTGTAACCTGCACTGTCTGTAACCTGCACTGTCTGTAACCTGCACTGTCTGTAGCCTGCACTGTCTGTAACCTGCACTGTCTGTAGCCTGCACTGTCTGTAACCTGCACTGTCTGTAACCTGCACTGTCTGTAACCTGCACTGTCTGTAACCTGCGCTGTCTGTAACCTGCACTGTCTGTAACCTGCGCTGTCTGTAGCCTGCACTGTCTGTAACCTGCACTGTCTGTAACCTGCACTGTCTGTAACCTGCACTGTCTGTAACCTGCACTGTCTGTAGCCTGCACTGTCTGTAGCCTGCACTGTCTGTAGCCTGCACTGTCTGTAACCTGCACTGTCTGTAACCTGCACTGTCTGTAGCCTGCACTGTCTGTAGCCTGCACTGTCTGTAGCCTGCACTGTCTGTAACCTGCACTGTCTGTAACCTGCACTGTCTGTAACCTGCACTGTCTGTAGCCTGCACTGTCTGTAGCCTGCACTGTCTGTAACCTGCACTGTCTGTAACCTGCACTGTCTGTAGCCTGCACTGTCTGTAGCCTGCACTGTCTGTAACCTGCACTGTCTGTAGCCTGCACTGTCTGTAACCTGCACTGTCTGTAACTTACACTGTCTAAGTGGAACTCCCTTTCTCGCCCCCCACTTTCGTTTTTTCTCTCTCTTTCTGTCCCCCCCCTCTCTCTTGCACGCTCTCTCCCTCCCTCCATTCCAAAGCCTGTCCTCCCCTGACTGAGCCCTCCCTCTTCCCCAGCTTGTAAATAAGCTCTAGAATTACCGGGAACATTCTGTCTTTCTGATCCAGCTTCACGCCTCCACTCTGTACACACACGCACACGCGCACACACACACACACACACACACACACACACACACACACACACACACACACACACACACACACACACACACACACACACACACACACACACACACACACACACACACACACACACACACACACACACACACACACACACACACACACACACACACACTCCTTCGCCCCATCCCTCCTTCGCCCTTCTCAACGCACAGGGCCCCTTGCACAATGTCTTGTGCGTGTTTGCGAAATATCAAGAGAGTTGTGCATTAGTTAAAGACCATGGTGCACTTCTGGTCTGCAGAGTACATCAGATCACATGATTCTTCACACTTGCAACATTTATATACACAGACATACACGCATGCATGCTAACATCAGAGTATATTCTCATGCATACGCGTGTATGAACATTGTTCACCACTTGCTCAGCCATTACAAACTGAGTCACATAGGACATTGTCGATGAATGCAATTCAACAGAATTCTACCCATATCAAATTCAATATGACCTGCAAACAGGTCTTTCAAAATGAGCCAGAGCGTTGCATGAGTAACAGCAGCAAAGTGCAATTCAACAGAACGCTACCCCTGTTCAATTCAAAATATGACATTTTGTGTGTGATTCTACCGATACTCATAATCTATGTCTCTCAAAATGATCAGGGCCGTTGCATGAGTTACAGCGTCAAAGTGCCTATCAGCAAGTCTGAATTTTACACAGTGGATTAGTGAGTATCTCCTCTGCCTGCAGGAAACAGACAGTCCACCAGCAGTAGACCCTTATCACAAGATCTGTGCCACAGCTCGTCTATCTGGCCCTGGCCTTCCACAGCTCGTCTATCTGGCCCTGGCCTTCCACAGCTCGTCTATCTGGCCCTGGCCTTCCACAGCTCGTCTATCTGGCCCTGTCCTTCCACAGCTCGTCTATCTGGCCCTGTCCTTCCACAGCTCGTCTATCTGGCCCTGGCCTTCCACAGCTCGTCTATCTGGCCCTGGCCTTCCACAGCTCGTCTATCTGGCCCTGGCCTTCCACAGCTCGTCTATCTGGCCCTGTCCTTCCACAGCTCGTCTATCTGGCCCTGGCCTTCCACAGCTCGTCTATCTGGCCCTGTCCTTCCACAGCTCGTCTATCTGGCCCTGGCCTTCCACAGCTTGTCTATCTGGCCCTGGCCTTCCACAGCTTGTCTATCTGGCCCTGTCCTTCCACAGCTCGTCTATCTGGCCCTGGCCTTCCACAGCTCGTCTATCTGGCCCTGTACTTCCACAGCTCGTCTATCTGGCCCTGGCCTTCCACAGCTCGTCTATCTGGCCCTGGCCTTCCACAGCTCGTCTATCTGGCCCTGGCCTTCCACAGCTCGTCTATCTGGCCCTGGCCTTCCACAGCTCGTCTATCTGGCCCTGGCCTTCCACAGCTCGTCTATCTGGCCCTGGCCTTCCACAGCTCGTCTATCTGGCCCTGTCCTTCCACAGCTCGTCTATCTGGCCCTGGCCTTCCACAGCTCGTCTATCTGGCCCTGTCCTTCCACAGCTCGTCTATCTGGCCCTGGCCTTCCACAGCTTGTCTATCTGGCCCTGGCCTTCCACAGCTTGTCTATCTGGCCCTGTCCTTCCACAGCTCGTCTATCTGGCCCTGGCCTTCCACAGCTCGTCTATCTGGCCCTGTCCTTCCACAGCTCGTCTATCTGGCCCTGGCCTTCCACAGCTCGTCTATCTGGCCCTGTCCTTCCACAGCTCGTCTATCTGGCCCTGTCCTTCCACAGCTCGTTCATCTGGCCCTGGCCTTCCACAGCTCGTCTATCTGGCCCTGGCCTTCCACAGCTCGTCTATCTGGCCCTGGCCTTCCACAGCTCGTCTATCTGGCCCTGGCCTTCCACAGCTCGTCTATCTGGCCCTGGCCTTCCACAGCTCGTCTATCTGGCCCTGGCCTTCCACAGCTCGTCTATCTGGCCCTGTCCTTCCACAGCTCGTCTATCTGGCCCTGGCCTTCCACAGCTCGTCTATCTGGCCCTGTCCTTCCACAGCTCGTCTATCTGGCCCTGGCCTTCCACAGCTCGTCTATCTGGCCCTGGCCTTCCACAGCTTGTCTATCTGGCCCTGTCCTTCCACAGCTCGTCTATCTGGCCCTGGCCTTCCACAGCTCGTCTATCTGGCCCTGGCCTTCCACAGCTCGTCTATCTGGCCCTGGCCTTCCACAGCTCGTCTATCTGGCCCTGGCCTTCCACAGCTCGTCTATCTGGCCCTGGCCTTCCACAGCTCGTCTATCTGGCCCTGGCCTTCCACAGCTCGTCTATCTGGCCCTGGCCTTCCACAGCTCGTCTATCTGGCCCTGGCCTTCCACAGCTCGTCTATCTGGCCCTGTCCTTCCACAGCTCGTCTATCTGGCCCTGGCCTTACACAGCTCGTCTATCTGGCCCTGTCCTTCCACAGCTCGTCTATCTGGCCCTGGCCTTCCACAGCTTGTCTATCTGGCCCTGGCCTTCCACAGCTTGTCTATCTGGCCCTGTCCTTCCACAGCTCGTCTATCTGGCCCTGGCCTTCCACAGCTCGTCTATCTGGCCCTGTCCTTCCACAGCTCGTCTATCTGGCCCTGGCCTTCCACAGCTCGTCTATCTGGCCCTGGCCTTCCACAGCTCGTCTATCTGGCCCTGTCCTTCCACAGCTCGTTCATCTGGCCCTGGCCTTCCACAGCTTGTCTATCTGGCGCTGGCCTTCCACAGCTTGTCTATCTGGCGCTGGCCTCCACTCCTCCACAGTAATACACTCCAAAACATAGCTCATGCCTTCCAACACACACACACACCCTACAGTAGCCTGAGGAGCACACTGCGGTGTGTGTTGGATTTCCTTGTGGTGACATGTGATATTGTTCCAGGACAGAGAGTGCTCAGGTTAGCGTTACCGGTGGCACGCAATCAAATGCACACTCTCAACTACACACCTCAAACACACAAACATAAACACACACACATTCATGCACACACGCACACAAGCACACATACTTTCAAATAAGCAGGAAAAGGTGGGGAGAGAGAGGGTTTGGAGGAAAAGGGAGGCAGGGGGAAGGGTGGGTCTGGAAAGGGCTGTGTGTTTTTCTCTCTATCATACATTTTCACTTGTGGCTCAACATGCACTCTTTTGTTTTTCCAGTTGTCAGTGGAAAGAACAGGGAACAGTGTGTCTCTGCCATGGCAGTCTCTGCCTGGATCAGATAGAGAGGGAGGGCTGCAGGAGAGGAGGAAGAGATGGGTCATTCCCTCACTAACTACACCCACCACATGTGGTATACAACCAAACAACAGTACCATTACAACAGATTTGAAGCAGTGCCAAAGAACATATAGTGTAGATAGATGTGAAATCATATTTTATGTACAGTGGTGAGAGAAAGAGGGGGAGAAAGGAGGATAATACAAAATTCAAGGCCCAAATAAAACCCAGGAAATCAACAGGAGAAGAGGGCAGAAACACCCAGTGATTGAGATGTTGTCGTGTTACATTCACTCAGATGTTATTGTGTTGACAGAATGACTGACAAGGCTTTGCGCTATGTACAGTCCACCTATCATCAAGACCACAGGGTGAAAAGCACTGAGCACTAATGATAGCATGTTTATATGTTATGAAATATGCCTCAAACAGCTAGTTTCCAGACATCAGCCAAAGGGTCTTTCAAGCATGTACTGTAGTTCATTATAATAATAGCATGTTATATAAAATATGTTTATGAGATACGTTTCAAACAGCTCATTTCAAGATAACAGCCAAAGGGTCTTTCAAGCTACAGTATGTACTACAACAGCTAGTATGTACTAGATAAGCTGGTATGTACTAGATCAGCTGGTATGTACTACAACAGCTAGTATGTGCTTGAACAGCTGGTATGTACTAGAACAGATAGTATGTACTACAACAGCTGGTATGTACTAGATCAGCTGGTATGTACTAGAACAAATAGTATGTACTAGAACAGCCAGTATGTACTAAAACAAATAGTATGTACTATAACAGGTAGTATGTACTAGAACAGCCAGTATGCACCTGAACAGCTGGTATGTACTAGAACAGATAGTATGTACTACAACAGCTGGTATGTACTAGATCAGCTGGTATGTACTAGATCAACTGGTATGTACTAGAACAGCCAGTATGCACCTGAACAGCTGGTATGTACTAGAAACAGCCAGTATGCACCTGAACAGCTGGTATGTACTAGAACAGCCAGTATGTACCTGAACAGCTGGTATGTACTAGAACAGCCAGTATGTACCTGAACAGCTGGTATGTACTAGAACAGCCAGTATGTACCTGAACAGCTGGTATGTACTAGAACAGCCAGTATGTACCTGAACAGCTGGTATGTACTAGATCAGCTGGTATGTACTAGAACAAATAGTATGTACTAGAACAGCCAGTATGTACTAAAACAAATAGTATGTACTAGAACAGCCGGTATGTACCTGAACAGCTGGTATGTACTAGAACAGTCGGTATGTACCTGAACATCTGGTATGTACCTGAACAGCTGGTATGTACTAGAACAGCCAGTATGTACCTGCACAGCTGGTATGTACTAGAACAGTCAGTATGTACCTGAACAGCTGGTATGTACCTGAACATCTGGTATGTACCTGAACAGCTGGTATGTACTAGAACAGCCAGTATGTACCTGAACAGCTGGTATGTACTAGAACAGTCAGTATGTACCTGAACAGCTGGTATGTACTAGAACAGCCAGTATGTACCTGAACAGCTGGTATGTACTCAAACAGTCAGTATGTACCTGAACAGCTGGTATGTACTAGATCAGCTAGTATGTACTAGAACCCTTTCGGGTTATTCGAAGTCCTGTTCTTGTGTTTGAGGTATTTCAAGTTTGAACTTTTGTAATCTCTAGTCTCTGTGTGTTTTGTTGGGTACATCATGTACAAAGAGTTGCATACACCTCAAGCCATAGATAAGACAAAACAATTCCTGACTTAAGTGAAGCCATTCCCCAAAGGAGTGTGGGTGATTGCAATGGCATGCAGTGCACAAAGAACAACAGAAATTCCAATGCAGCTTCCACATCTATATACATGGACATTCAATGCACTATTACTGCAGTTTCTCAAAGCCTTTGTCTCTTAGCAAAGTGCTTCATTTTACAGTTCCATTCAATAATGCATTGCAGATTGACCATCAAACATCTATGTCATAATTGTTACTCTCTCACAGTCATTTGTTTTATTTTTACCTTTATTTAACTAGGCAAGTCAGTTAAGAACAAATTATTATTTTCAATGACAGCCTAGGAACAGTGGGTTAAAGTAATCCCGTCTGGATTACTGCAACTCGCTGTTGGCTGGGCTCCCTGCCTGTGCGATTAAACCCCTACAACTCATCCAGAACGCCGCAGCCCGTCTGGTGTTCAACCTTCCCAAGTTCTCTCACGTCACCCCGCTCCTCCGCTCTCTCCACTGGCTTCCAGTTGAAGCTCGCATCCGCTACAAGACCATGGTGCTTGCCTACGGAGCTGTGAGGGGAACGGCACCTCCGTACCTTCAGGCTCTGATCAGGCCCTACACCCAAACAAGGGCACTGCGTTCATCCACCTCTGGCCTGCTCGCCTCCCTACCTCTGAGGAAGTACAGCTCCCGCTCAGCCCAGTCAAAACTGTTCGCTGCTCTGGCACCCCAATGGTGGAACAAACTCCCCCACGACGCCAGGTCAGCAGAATCAATCACCACCTTCCGGAGACACCTGAAACCCCACCACTTTAAGGAATACCTAGGATAGGATAAAGTAATCCTTCTAACCCCCCCCCCCCCCTTAGAGTTAGATGCACTATTGTAAAGTGGTTGTTCCACTGGACATCATAAGGTGAATGCACCAACTTGTAAGTCGCTCTGGATAAGAGCGTCTGCTAAATGACTTAAATGTAAATGTAAATGTAATGTAAATGTTAAACTGCCTTGTTCAAGGGCAGAATGACAGATTTTTACCTTGTCAGCTCAGGGATTCGATTTTGCAACCTTCCGGTTACTAGTCCAACACTCTAACCACTAGGCTACCTGCCGGCCCAGTCATGCAGTTGGATTGTGGAGAGAAATAATAAACTTAAACTGCTTAATATGTAAAACAAGTGAAGGGCTTTAGCCTTTGGGAAACCAATCAGTCAGGTCATTTGACTTGTTTTAAATCAATGGCCTGCCTGCGATGTGGCCTTTAACACAGTAAGCCTCTACAGTCAGATCCATAACAGGGGAAAGCTCCTGGCACGCTGGTATTACTTGAACACATTCTTGGCTTCCACAGAGAGATGTACTGCACTACATCAAGGACTCATAGCTGCAGAGCCTGGTTGACTGAGTTCATGTGCAATAAAGCTTCACACACACACACACACACACACACACACACACACACACACACACACACACACACACACACACACACACACACACACACACACACACACACACACACACACACACACACACACACACACACACACACACACACACACACACACACACACACACACACACTAAATATAGCAACATGAGCTGCCCGCTAGCACTCTAATATTTTTCTGCATTCTGCAGGTAATTCAGACAGTGCAGACTGTACCAAGATGTCATCATTCTTCACTCAAAGTGAAATATGATATCAATCCATTATGACACTTGAATCACAAACACTTGAACCTTTGTGAAGCACTTTAGAGGTTCATGCTCCATGACAGTGTTATGTGAATAGCCATGACCTATTATGAGTACAGTAAGGTTCCATCAGTGTCAGTGGAGTTTTCCCATGCTTTGGCAAACCTATTGACCACTCAGACAGTATTTTCTGCAGAGCTATAGGGTGAGGCACAACTTTGAAGGAACCAGACAGAATCACACCTGTGTAATGTTTATGGAGAAATATGAATCATCGTGTTTCCTCAAAGCCAAACATTCAATTGTCTGTCAGACTTCACACTGAGAGACACAACAAAAGAGCATGAAGTACAACACAATGTCGTACAAACACTCTGCCTATGAATAATAGGAAAAGAGAGTGATTGGAGAGAGATAAAAAGTCTGCTGCTAGTTGGAGGAGGACTCAAGTAGAGAGTTTTTTAAATGTATCATTTATTAAACTAGGCAAGTCAGTTAAGAACAAATTAGTATTTACAATGATGGCCTACCCAGGCCAAACCCTAACGTGGATGACGCTGGGCCAATTGTGAACCGCCATATGGGACTATCAATCACAGCCGGTTGTGATACAGCCTGGAATCAAACCAGGGTCTGTAATGACGCCTCTAGCACTAAGATGCAGTGCCTTAGACCGCAGCGCCATTCGGGAGTGCCGGAAGTGTGTCATTGATGCAAGGATGTGTGTGTGTGCATGTGCTTTTGTGTGTGTGTGTGTGTGTGTGTGTGTGTGTGTGTGTGTGTGTGTGTGTGTGTGTGTGTGTGTGTGCGTGCGTGCGTGCGTGCGTGCGTGCGTGCGTGCGTGCGTGCGAGTGAGTGAGTGAGTGAGTGAGAGAGAGAGAGAGAGAGAGTATTTTGGGTATGTGTGTGTGTATAATGAGTGTGTACTTTATTCAATTCCTATATTTGACCCCTGGGCCCTGACCACCACATACATACATAAATAGTACTGTGTTTTGCAGGAAAACAATGTGATATGAGTAACACATATAGAAAGGATTGTGAGGAAAATCCCCTGGACAGCACAGTCAGTGATTCACATGTAGCTAGTTGACTGAAAGTCCTGCAAGGAAGCATTCCACAGAAGAGATTCTGTCCATTCCTCACATTCCAGGAGAGTTTGGCAAGTCCTTGAGTTTCCTTTTTTGCACCCCCTCCTCTTCAACCCCAGCCCGCGATCTCGGTTTCCAGTAAAGCTCTCCCAAAAGTGCTCTCACCGTTTTCCAGAAGCATCACACACATGGAAGGGCATGTGCACACAGAGAGAGAGAGAGAGAGAGAGAGAGAGAGAGAGAGAGAGAGAGAGAGAGAGAGAGAGAGAGAGAGAGAGAGAGAGAGAGAGAGAGAAAGAAGAGTGCATGTGTGTGCAAGTACACGTGCACGAGAGAGAGAGAGAGAGAGAGAGAGAGAGAGAGAGAGAGAGAGAGAGAGAGAGAGAGAGAGAAAGAAGAGTGCATGTGTGTGCAAGTACACGTGCACGAGAGAGAGAGAGAGAGAGAGAGAGGGAGGGAGGGAGGGAGGGAGGGAGGGAGGGAGGGAGGGAGGGAGTCACAATGCAAATTGGGCTGGAACATTTCATTCTTGGGAGACAGCAGGAGGGACAGTATGTTCCAGTGAAATAACAGAATATTACCTTATATGGAATGTGGGCTTTGGCTGAATAGATAGACAGACAGACAGACTCGGTGTAGTTTTTCTCCATTTTGAATAAAACACCGACAGACATCGGCTGTAAAAAAAAAAAAAACTTTGCAAACAATTTAACAGGGTGTGACCCAACAGATACAATCTAGCAAGCAATGCAAACAAGATCTTTAGACAATGCAAGCTTGGTAGAAAACAGTTAGCAATGTGAAATGCAATTAAGTATTGACTCAAACACTTTAAAGGCATAATACATATTTTTATGTCCTCCTTTAGGGCTGATGACAATTGATCACCAGTTCTTCTTCGTTGATTTTGCACTTGCAATGACCCTCCCCAGTCCTCCAAAACAAAAATGAAAACCAATTTTATTGAAAGTCTAAGTTATGGATTCTGCCTTTAATGTGACAATATAATAATAACTTCCTACAGTGCAGCTTATGATTGGCTATAATGCAGGAAGTAGACACTTAAATTGCAGATACATTATATTGCATGACCATAACTTGTCAAGCAGTCATTCCCTTCCCCTGTCCCGCACTGGCTCCTGTTTTAAGAGCTATTATATGATTCTCCTCTGGCAGCTTGCCCCGAGTGAAACAGAGACCAGTGGGCGATGTGTTTCTGTTGCTAGGGTGATAGCCACTGATGCTTCCCATAGCATCACTGTATTTGGGATTCCCTTTGCTTGCGGTGAAGTCATTTGCTGTTGAATCAGGCCAGAGGAGGTAGTACTCCGTAACAACTGTTTAAGTTGACACGTCCCGAAGGGAGAGGAGAGGCATTTTAAAAGGCGTTTCCACTCATAGACCTACAGGTTTTATTTTTTAATTTAACCTTTATTTAAATAGGCAGGGCAAATAAGAAAAAAGTTATTATTTACAATGACGGCCTACCAAAGGCAAAAGGTCTCCTGTGGGGACGGGGGCTGGGATAAAAAAACAGTAGGACAAAACACACATCACGACAAAAGAGACACCACAGCACTACATAAAGAGAGACCTAAGACAACAACACAACATGGCAGAAACACAACATGACAACACAACATGGTAGCAACACAACATGGTAGCAACACAACATGACAACACAACATGGTACTGTAGCAGCACAACATGAAAACAACACAACATGGTAGCAACACAACACGACACAACATAACAACAACATAACACATTAGCAACACCAGCACAACATGGTCTCAGCACAAACATGGTAGAAACATTGTTATGCACAGACAACAGCATAAAGGGTAAAAAGGTAGAGACAACAACACATCACGAGAAGCAGCCACAAGTGTCAGTAAGAGCGTCCATGATTGAGAATTTGAATGTAGAGATGGAGATAAAACTGTCCAGTTTGAGTGTTTTTTGCAGCTCGTTCCAGTCGCTCGCTGCAGCGAACTGAAAGAAGGACCAGGGATTGACCATATAACTGGACAGTTCTCTAAGTGTGATAGGACCAGGGATTGACCATATACCTGGACAGTACTCTAAGTGTGATAGGACCAGGGATTAACCATATAACTGGATAGTACTCTAAGTGTGATAGGACCAGGGATTAACCATATAACTGGATAGTACTCTAAGTGTGATAGGACCAGGGATTAACCATATAACTGGACAGTACTCTAAGTGTGATAGGACCAGGGATTAACCATATAACTGGACAGTACTCTAAGTGTGATAGGACCAGGGATTAACCATATAACTGGATAGTACTCTAAGTGTGATAGGACCAGGGATTAACCATATAACTGGATAGTACTCTAAGTGTGATAGGACCAGGGATTAACCATATAACTGGATAGTACTCTAAGTGTGATAGGACCAGGGATTAACCATATAACTGGACAGTACTCTAAGTGTGATAGGACCAGGGATTGAATCAACTGATTCAGTGTGCTAGATGTTACATACTCTGAACATTTTCTTGTAACAGCAATTCCCTTACCCATCTTAATAACAATATTATCTGTGTTCTGACCATGATAGAGCTGCGTCCAACATAACGCCTAGTAGTTTAGTTTTTTCTACTTGCTCTATATGCGTTCTATTCATCGACAAATTAAATTCATCAGCAAGCATATATCTTGAACCAAATACAATACATTTCGTTGTAGAAATGTTCAACACCAATTTGTTCATATTAACCCATCATACACCGTTCTTAGTTCACTGCTCAGTACATCTGTTAGCTCATTACATTCTGATGCTGCACTATACATTGTCATCAGCATACATTACCACTCTTGCTTTGTTCATTACTAAAGGTAAATCATTAGTAAAGATAGAGTAGAAAAGAGGGCCTAGGCAGCTTCCTTGAGGAACACCACAGTGTATATCTTTACTGTTTGAAAAGCTACCATTAAAGAACACTTTTTGACTTCTCCTGTATAGATAGCTTTCCATCCAGGATAGAGCTGCAGACTTAAAACCATAACATTTAAGTTGACCTAGTAACAGTTCATGATCAATTACATCAAAAGCAGCACTGAAATCTAGCAACACTGCACCAATTAATTTCCTGTCATCCATACTCTTTAACCAATGATCTGTCATTTGTGCTAAGGCCGTACTCATACTTGTGTGTGTGTGTGGGTGTACGTGTGTGCGTGTGCGTGTGTGCCGGAGGTGAGCGAAAGCTCAGGAGAGAGGGGGAGTGTGGTGGGGTACCCGTACCTGACAGAGGGAGACAGGCTAGGGCAGACAGGGAGCAGATCGCCGGGAGGGATCCAAGCAGGGAGCTTTTGTTGGGAGGCTGAGTAGGACAGGAGGCGTTCAACCTTACCAGACAGCGTGGTGGAGCAGATAAAACGTCTGACGCTAAAAAGCTGAACGAAAGACGTTGAGCAAAGACAAAACCAAGACCCCAGTGAAAACGGTGAATTCCAAAGCCAAATCAAACAACAATTAAAGTAAAGAGTTTTTTCACCTTTTTTCACCTTTATTTAACCAGGTAGGCCAGTTGAAAACAAGTTCTCATTTACAACTACGGCCTGGTCAAGATAAAGCAAAGCAGTGCGACAAAAAACAACACAGGATATAGGATAAACATAGGATAAACAAAAGTACAGTCACAATAGAAAAATGTATAGAAAATAGACAATAGAAAAGTCTATATACAGTGTGTGCAAATGGAGTAAGGTAAGGCAATAAATAGCGAAGTAGTAAAGTAAAGTAGCGAAGTAATTACAATTTAGCAAATTAACACTGTAGTGAGAGATCTTCAGATGATGATGTGTAAGTAGAAATACTGGTGTGCAAAAGAGCAAAACATTTTATAAAAACAATATGGGGATGAGGTAGGTAGTTGGGTGGTCTATTTACAGATGGGCTATGTACAGCTGCAGCGATCGGTAAGCTGCTCAGATAGCTGATGCTTAAAGTTAGTGAGGGAGGTACAAGTCTCCGACTTCAGCAATTTTTGCAATTCGTTCCAGTCATTGGCAGCCGAGAACTGGAAGGAAAGGCGGCCAAATGAGGTGTTGGCTTTGGGGATGACCAGTGAGAAATACCTGCTGGAGCGCTTGCTACGGGTGGGTGTTGTTATGGTGACCAGTGAGCTGAGATAAGGCAGAGATTTACCTAGCAAAGACTTATAGATGACCTGGAGCCAGTGGGTCTGGCGACGAATATGCAGCAAGGACCAGCCGACGAGAGCATACAGGTCGCAGTGGTGGGTAGTATATGGGGCTTTGGTGACAAAACGGCAGGCACTGTGATAGACTGCATCCAGTTTGCTGAGCAGAGTGTTGGAGACTATTTTGTAAATGACATCGCCGAAGTCGAGGTTCGGTAGGATAGTCAGTGAAAAGGTAAACGCTGCATAAGTCCCAGCAGCGTCCTTAGCAAGAAGCCGTTTTCCCGGAAAACAGAAGTTATGTTTGGGCAAAGCGTTATGTTTGGGGCCAACCAGGAGACACTACTCTGTGCTCCTTGCAGGGGGTGCTGCTTATGGGTGTGTGGGCCTCAGTAGTTCGAGTTAATCTTGCCCCGAGGTAGATCCTAAAAGGCTGTGTGCACAATCACTCAGAGAAAGGGAAACCCTTTCTTTCACGTTTTCTATTTGGGACTATTTTAAGGGTGCTCCCTGCTGCTTCCCGCTATGCTATTGACTGTTGTGGGCTGTAGGGTTGCCATGGCAACACTCTGGGTGTCATGTGACTGCCTGTCACACCAGGGGCATCCATAGGGCAGCAGCCAGGAAGGAATCTGCATAGGAATGTCGTATGACTGGAATATATGACACGTTGACAGCTTTTCTACTGCATTGTGATAAAAATTATTCATCTCAATCTCAGTTTTAGTGCTTTTAACTTTCAGATAAAGAAGAGCAACAAAGCATTCTGTATTGGTTATAAGGATGTATGTAGGCCTAACGGTTATGAGCACGTATTGTAAATCTGATTTTGTGTGGCCTTCTGTGATGTTTTAAGTTGATAACACTTAGAGTACTGATAACACACAAAACTGAACGTTTGTTATTTTTTTATTAATCTTATCTGTGGCTTGGTGACACCACTGTTGTCCATTTTACTTGCAATGATCACAATATATTAAAACAGTATACAAGGGAACTTCAGAGAGGAGCTATTGCAAAACGTGTTTACACTCATTATGTAGGATTTAAAGGCATTATGAAGGCTTCATTGAGACTTTGTAGGATTCTACTTTGTTTAAATCTTTATACTTTGTTGAAATCTTTAAAGGCTAACACACATAAACATACAGTGGAATGACAAAAGACAAAAGACAACAGACGAACGAACAAGGAAAACAGGAGTCTTGTGTTCCCACATCAATATCAAGCTGTGCATCCTCAAGCCTGCAGGATCAATCAATCCACACTGAAGGCTCATTAAGTACATGTATGTCAAAAATCATTAGTGAATTGAATGATCATTGTACAAAAGCCAAAAAAAGTCTATAGGCGATTCTTGACCACCGCCCACTCCCTCCCCCGTCTTCAAAATCTCTGATTGTTTGGCTATGCTGTCTGAGAGTCAATCCAAATCCCTATTTTGAGTCAGGAGCTAAGAGGTTTAGGTCATAAAATAGGAATTTCTTAAGAGTGACATACAACAACTTAGGAATGACTCTCAGTTCAATTTTGCTCATGATTATCTTGTCTTTCCGTGAATTGAGGCAGAGGCGACACAATTTGGTACCAACATGTTACAGAGGCTGCGTCACAAATGGGACCCTATTCCCTATATAGTGCACTATCAAAAGTAGTGCACTTTACAGGGAATTTGGCCTCGTCAAGGTAGTCCACTATATACAGTTGAAGTTGGAAGTTTACATACACTTAGGTTGGAGTCATTAAAACTCCATTTTCAACCACTCCACAAATTTATTGTTCACAAACTATAGTCTTGGCAAGTCGGTTAGGACATCTACTTTGTGCATGACACAAGTAATATTTCTAACAATTGTTTACAGACAGATTACTTCACATATAATTCACTGTATCACAATTCCAGTGGGTCAGAAGTTTACATACACTAAGTTGACTGTGCCTTTAAAAGGCTTGGAAAATTCCAGAAAAGGATCATGGCTTTAGAAGCTTCTGATAGGCTAATTGACATCATCTGAGTCAATTGGAGGTGTACTTGTGCATGCATTTCAAGGTCTAACTTCAAACTCAATGCCTCTTTGCTTGACATCATGGGAAAATCAAAATAAAGCAGCCAAGACCTCAGAAAAAAAATTGTAGACCTCCACAAGTCTGGTTCATCCTTGGGAGCAATTTCCAAATGCCTGAAGGTAACACGTTCATCTGTACAAACAATAGTACGCAACTATAAACACCATGGGACCACGCAGCGTCATACCACTCAGGAAGGAGACACGTTCTGTTTCCTAGAGATGAACATACTTTGGTGAGAAAAGCGCAAATCAATCCCAGAACAACAGCAAAGGACCTTGTAAAGATGCTTGAAGAAACAGGTAAAAAAGTATCTATATCCACAGTAAAACGAGTCCTATATCGACATAACCTGAAAGGCCGCTCAGCAAGGAAGAAGCCACTGCTCCAAAACCGCCATAAAAAAGCCAGACTACTGTTTGCAACTGCACATGGGGACAAAGATTGTACTTTTTGGAGAAATGTCCTCTGGTCTGATGAAACAAAAATAGAACTGTTTGGCCGTAATGACCATCGTTATGTTTGGAGGAAAAGAGAGAGGCTTGCAAGCCGAAAAATACCATCCCAACAGTGAAGCACGGGGGTAGCAGCATCATGTTGTGGAGGTGCTTTGCTGCAGGTGGGACTGGTGCACTTCACAAAATAGATGGCATCATGAGGATGGAAAATGATGTAGATATATTGAAGCAACATCTCAAGACATCAGTCAGGAAGTTAAAGCTTGGTTGCAAATGGGTCTTCCAAATGAACAATGACCCCAAGCATATTTCCAAAGTTGTGGCAAAATGGCTTAAGGACAACAAAGTCAAGGTATTGGAGTGGCTATCACAAAGCCACGACCTCAATCCTATAGAAAATTTGTGGGCAGAACTGAGAAAGCGTGTGCGATTAAGGAGGCCTACAAACCTGACTCGGTTACACCAGCTCTGTCAGGAGGAATGGACCAAACTTCACCCAACTTATTGTGGGAAGCTTGTGGAAGGGCTACCTGAAATGTTTGACCCAAGTTAAACAATTTAAAGGCAATGCTACCAAATACTAATTGAGTGTATGTAAACTTCTGACCCACTGGGAATGTGATGAAAGAAATAAAGCTGAAATAAATAATTCTCTCTACTATTATTCTGACATTTCACATTCTTAAAATACGTGGTGATCCTAACTGACTTAAAACAGGAATTTTTACTAGGATTAAATGTCAGGAATTGTGAAAAACTGATTTTAAATGTATTTGTCTAAGGTGTATGTAAACTTCCGACTTCAACTGTAGGTAATAGGGTGCCATTTGTGATGCAGACAGAGTGACAGAGACACAGAGAGCAGCTACAAAGAAAAGCCTGTTCATTTCACTGTGAATGTTTATGTTGGCCAAACAGCTTTTGTGGTATCGTGACACGAGCAGTGAGCCAGCCGTCATTTTCTCCAGTCAGACTCTTGTGACTCCTCCTAAGATGTAGTCACCAATAGGCGCTATTATGGTGTTATGGGCATGGGGCCTCAACCAAATGGCCCTCTTTTGTCTAACTTGACTACACATTCAAGGGTTTTATTGTACTCAACTCTTCTGTTCTATTTTGAACCCAAGATAAATAGCTATATTGGGGGTAAATTGTAAATCGCCCTGATAAGTTCCTTTCCTGAGGATGGCTCACCTCTCACAGTTCTGGGTGACTTTAACCTCCCCACGTCTACCTTTGACTCATTCCTCTCTGCCTCCTTCTTTCCACTCCTCTCCTCTTTTGACCTCACCCTCTCACCTTCCCCCCCTACTCACAAGGCAGGCAATAAGCTTGACCTCATCTTTACTAGATGCTGTTCTTCCACTAATCTCATTGCAACTCCCCTCCAAGTCTCCGACCACTACCTTGTATCCTTTTCCCTCTCGCTCTCATCCAACACTTCCCACACTGCCCCTACTCGGGTGGTATCGCGCCGTCCCAACCTTCGCTCTCTCTCCCCCGCTACTCTCTCCTCTTCCATCCTATCATCTCTTCCCTCTGCTCAAACCTTCTCCAACCTATCTCCTGATTCTGCCTCCTCAACCCTCCTCTCCTCCCTTTCTGCATCCTTTGACTCTCTATGTCCCCTATCCTCCAGGCCGGCTCGGTCCTCCCCTCCTGCTCCGTGGCTCGACGACTCATTGCGAGCTCACAGAACAGGGCTCCGGGCAGCCGAGCGGAAATGGAGGAAAACTCGCCTCCCTGCGGACCTGGCATCCTTTCACTCCCTCCTCTCTACATTCTCCTCTTCTGTCTCTGCTGCTAAAGCCAATTTCTACCACTCTAAATTCCAAGCATCTGCCTCTAACCCTAGGAAGCTCTTTGCCACCTTCTCCTCCCTCCTGAATCCTCCTCCCCCTCCTCCCCCCTCCTCCCTCTCTGCGGATGACTTCGTCAACCATTTTGAAAAGAAGGTCGACGACATCCGATCCTCGTTTGCTAAGTCAAACGACACCGCTGGTTCTGCTCACACTGCCCTACCCTGTGCTTTGACCTCTTTCTCCCCTCTCTCTCCAGATGAAATCTCGCGTCTTGTGACGGCCGGCCGCCCAACAACCTGCCCGCTTGACCCTATCCCCTCCTCTCTTCTCCAGACCATTTCCGGAGACCTTCTCCCTTACCTCACCTCGCTCATCAACTCATCCTTGACCGCTGGCTACGTCCCTTCCGTCTTCAAGAGAGCGAGAGTTGCACCCCTTCTGAAAAAACCTACACTCGATCCCTCCGATGTCAATAACTACAGACCAGTATCCCTTCTTTCTTTTCTCTCCAAAACTCTTGAACGTGCCGTCCTTGGCCAGCTCTCCTGCTATCTCTCTCAGAATGACCTTCTTGATCCAAATCAGTCAGGTTTCAAGACTAGTCATTCAACTGAGACTGCTCTTCTCTGTGTCACGGAGGCGCTCCGCACTGCTAAAGCTAACTCTCTCTCCTCTGCTCTCATCCTTCTAGACCTATCGGCTGCCTTTGATACTGTGAACCATCAGATCCTCCTCTCCACCCTCTCCGAGCTGGGCATCTCCGGCAAGGTCCACGCTTGGATTGCGTCCTACCTGACAGGTCGCTCCTACCAGGTGGCGTGGCGAGAATCTGTCTCCGCACCACGTGCTCTCACCACTGGTGTCCCCCAGGGCTCTGTTCTAGGCCCTCTCCTATTCTCGCTATACACCAAGTCACTTGGCTCTGTCATATCCTCACATGGTCTCTCCTATCATTGCTATGCAGACGACACACAATTAATCTTCTCCTTTCCCCCCTCTGATAACCAGGTGGTGAATCGCATCTCTGCATGTCTGGCAGACATATCAGTGTGGATGACGGATCACCACCTCAAGCTGAACCTCGGCAAGACGGAGCTGCTCTTCCTCCCGGGGAAGGACTGCCCGTTCCATGATCTCGCCATCACGGTTGACAACTCCATTGTGTCCTCCTCCCAGAGTGCTAAGAACCTTGGCGTGATCCTGGACAACACCCTGTCGTTCTCAACTAACATCAAGGCGGTGACCCGTTCCTGTAGGTTCATGCTCTACAACATTCGCAGAGTACGACCCTGCCTCACGCAGGAAGCGGCGCAGGTCCTAATCCAGGCACTTGTCATCTCCCGTCTGGATTACTGCAACTCGCTGTTGGCTGGGCTCCCTGCCTGTGCCATTAAACCCCTACAACTCATCCAGAACGCCGCAGCCCGTCTGGTGTTCAACTTTCCCAAGTTCTCTCACGTCACCCCGCTCCTCCGCTCTCTCCACTGGCTTCCAGTTGAAGCTCGCATCCGCTACAAGACCATGGTGCTTGCCTACGGAGCTGTGAGGGGAACGGCACCTCCGTACCTTCAGGCTCTGATCAGGCCCTACACCCAAACAAGGGCACTGCGTTCATCCACCTCTGGCCTGCTCGCCTCCCTACCTCTGAGGAAGTACAGTTCCCGCTCAGCCCAGTCAAAACTGTTCGCTGCTCTGGCACCCCAATGGTGGAACAAACTCCCTCACGACGCCAGGTCAGCGGAGTCAATCACCACCTTCCGGAGACACCTGAAACCCCACCTCTTTAAGGAATACCTAGGATAGGATAAAGTAATCCTTCTAACCCCCCCCCCCCACCCCCCTTAAAAGAGTTAGATGCACTATTGTAAAGTGGTTGTTCCACTGGATATCATAAGGTGAATGCACCAATTTGTAAGTCGCTCTGGATAAGAGCGTCTGCTAAATGACTTAAATGTAAATGTAAATGTAAATAACGTGTTACTTTTTTTTAGCTATTTGCTTCAGCCCTAGGCTTTCTCTGATTCTTTACGATTCTTTTGT
This sequence comes from Salvelinus alpinus, assembly GCF_045679555.1. Classification (NCBI taxonomy): domain Eukaryota; kingdom Metazoa; phylum Chordata; class Actinopteri; order Salmoniformes; family Salmonidae; genus Salvelinus; species Salvelinus alpinus. The sequence continues at coordinate 16,810,345 of NC_092100.1, read as the reverse complement.
GTGCAATTCACCAGATACACACACACAAATGCATATACTACTGTATGTACGCACACACACACTCATTCATACTGTGCCGACTGCGTGGGTCTACACCAGTCAACACCCATGGAACTAAAGCAATCACATGCCGGTTTCATAATGGGGTCATCATGTTTGTCTATATTGTACTATTTCCAGGCTAAAATAATATCTCCAAATTAACCTCACGTAGGTCATGACCTTCTTTCTGCTGAAGCTGATTAGCACTTTTCATGGGGTCTCGTGAAAATTAATAGTTAAATAGTGACTGGTTATTGAGTAAACTTAACCGACCACCAAGAGCTATTCAGTAATAATAGTGGTAGTTGGGTTTACTAGCTCCCTTAGGGCTGCATCACAGGACAGTCGCTTCAACAAACCTCCTGTAACTCCCCATATAGTAGCATCATGTCAAGATCAACAGAACTATCACAATTTCTATCCAAACCTAATGGTTGACGAAATGGTAGAATAACTTTTACAATAAGTGGCATTAACATTGGCACGAAGGTACATTCATTCCCATATAAAGGACCAGAGGTTTTACAGAGGCTTTGAAGGATATAGATACAATGATCATTAGAAAAATTGGAGAAGAAAGAGTTTGGAGGAAAATACATCTGTCTGTAAATAGTGTGGCATTAGGAGTGGTTGTTAGCATAACATGACCTCAGACTGGGAAAAACAAGGAGAATTATAATAATATAGATGTACACTCCATTCAGAAAGTACTCAGACCCCTTGACTTTTTCCACATTTTGTTGCGTTACAGCCTTATTCTAAAATTGATTAAATATTATATATTTTTCTCATCAATCTACACACAATACCTGTAAATGCGTAAATAAGGTAAACATGTATTTTTATACATTTGCAAAAATGTCTAAAAACCTTTTTTTGCTTTGTCATTATTGGGTATTGTGTGTAGATTGCTGAGATATTTGTATTATTTTAAAAATACATTTTAGAATAAGGCTGTTACATAACAAATTGTAGAACAAGTCAAGGGGTCTGAAGGCACTGTACTTCAACACAAAAAAAATGTCTGGTTGTTGACGTCATGCTCCCTGGCCAGATGATGTTACATCCTGAATGACAGAAAATGTGTTTGGATGAACACAAAGTAAAACAAAAAACAGAGCCAACAGCCTTGTGCTTGTATAGTTCCTTCATTTGTATCGGCCAATAACGTGACCTCTGCTAAGTGTTGCCGCGCTCCCCTTGCAGCATCATCCGGTAACATACCTATTTTTCACATTCATTTTGGTTTTCACCTTTCACAATCATAAATATACAATATATGGACATATACTGTTTATTATAAATTGTGTGGTTCGAGCTTTGAATGCTGATTGGCTGACAGCCATGGTATATCAGACCGTATACCACAGGTATGACAAAACATTTATTTTTACTGCTCTAATTACATTGGTAACAAGTTTATAATAGCAATAAAGCACCTCGGGGGTTTGTGGTATATCGCCAATATACCATAGCTAAGGGCTGTATTCAGGCAATCCGCGTTGCGTCGTGCTCCAGAACAGGCCTTAGCCATGGTATATTGGCCATGAACCACACCTCCTTTGTCTCGGGCCTAACAACACCCATGCCAATATATCCTCCAAACACCAGCTTCTTGGGCATTATCAGTTATCACTGTAGTATATATTCACAGTTATACAGTAGGTGTGTGAGCGCCTTGAAGTGACATCACCTCTCTGTCCCTCAAGGTCACTTTGAGGTTGGGGTTTCCCCGGAGCATCCCAGAGTGTTTTGAGGTCAGAGGTCAAAGTCAGTGATTGACAGGTCAAGTCTGGGATGGGGCGGAGCTATAGGAAGATGCAGGGCTTCTTGTTCTTGAAGGGGTTTATCAGCTCTGCTGCTGTCTTAGATACCTGGACAGCGAGAGTGAGAGAGAAAGAGAGAGAGAGGGGGAGGAAGAGAATGAGAGGGAGGGAGAAAATGAAAGTGAGGGAGATAGAGGGAGGGGGAGCGCGAGAGAGAGATAGAGAGAGAGAAAGAGAGAGGGGGGGGGGTTAACAACATTGTGAAATGGTTTATATTAATTGCAAAGACCATTAAATGGAATGAGAGACTGAAATAGAGGATTTAATATAATGATACATCATTAAAAAAATCAGTATGTACCTATAACTAACTCATACATCCTCATGTATGAGGATGTACTCAAGGACTCAAGGACCTTTTTAATCAGATAAAAAAAACATCTCAAGTGAAGCCCTATTCTGACTCACACAGCTGTATATTCCCAAATGCCACTTATATTTACATACATTCCCATATCTCATTGCCATCCATTCAAAATGGCAGCCAGTCTCGTGTGAAAACAACAGTGTCATTTCACATGACTGACTTGAAGTGTGGTGGAGTTGTTATTGTCTTCAACAGGCCGGTGATTGTCAGCTCCATGAATAAGGCATTCTCTGGACTGGGGCCGTAACATGAGCCTTGAGGCTACTCCAAAACCCAAACAAACTACTGTTAGCTCTTAACTGTTAGCGGTTAGCACTGTACAATAAACACTATATATAGGCTAACTGCTAACTGCTGCTCTGGGTAAAAGTTGCCTTCAGGCAGTGATCTAGAATCAGCTGACCCTTACCAAGTCCTAACCTCCACCATTAGCAGGGGGAACACAAAACGGACCTACTGTAAGAGCAGTGTCTTAAGGGAACAATTAACTCTGAAAACACAAACAACACGTGTCATGAAGGAGCTGTCATCAAGGAAGGGCGTTCCGTTGCCTGGTTACAAACGACATTCCATCAACAAGCAAGGACAAGGCTAATAACTCTGACCCAGTGAGCAACTGCCTCAGGGACAGAATAACAACAAGAAATCCACACTAGGGTCTATGTGCTCTATCAATGATTTATTTGTTGGATACATACATTAAATCCACAAATAAATATTAAAATGGTACATTTTCCAAACTGAAAGATGACAGACATGATATGTGCTGGATAAGCTCAATAAGGAGAAGAACTGTATAGTCAAACACAACAAACCTTTGCTTTCAAAATAAACCATTGACAGGACAGTCATCCCAACTCCTCTCAGACAGAGTGTGATGTGTGTGTGCGTGTGTGTGTGTGTGTGCGTTCATGTGTTGTGTGTGTGTGTGTGTGTGTGTGTGTGTGTGTGTGTGTGTGTGTGTGTGTGTGTGTGTGTGTGTGTGTGTGTGTGTGTGTGTGTGTGTGTGTGTGTGTGTGTGTGTGTGTGTGTGTGTGTGTGTGTGTGTGTGTGTGCGTTCATGTGTTGTGTGTGTGTGTGTGTGTGTGTGTGTGTGTGTGTGTGTGTGTGTGTGTGTGTGTGTGTGTGTGTGTGTGTGTGTGTGTGTGTGTGTGTGTGTGTGTGTGTGTGTGTGTGTGCGTGCGTGCGCGTGCGTGTGTGTGTGTGCGTGTGTGTGTAAGGACAAACTTCACAAGTTGTAAAGTAGCAATGTAGCTTCAGTTCTGTATAGAGAACTGAGTGTGAGTACAGACACTGTAGAGAGAGGCTGTGACTCCTGAACACTCTACTCACCACTACAATACACATCTGCCTCTGTCAACAGCTGCAATTAACTACTTGTACCAGGCCCATGATAACGGCTATTGTCATTCCCCCCTTAACAGTAAGTGTGACAATGAGATGAACAGAGCGTGCCAATGATGACATGTTAGCAGTTACGGCAAAAGTTGTGCTTACATCATAAAGCAAATCCGTCAAGCTATATCATCAAAACACCCTCCACTCTGTTTCTTCTGCAATTGGCTGATACACGTAGGGCTAGTTTCCCAGACCCAGGTTACTGCTAAGCACCATCATGACAAATAATCTTCATAGTGATGATTCATCTTTTTAATGATCACAGTTACTCTGGTACACCGGGACAGATGTAGACAGCTATGCTACTCCCAGGGGGTGGGTGGGTGTGTGTGTGTGTGTGTGTGTGTGTGTGTGTGTGTGTGTGTGTGTGTGTGCGTGCGTGCGTGCGTGTGTGTGTGTGTGTGTGTGTGTGTGTGTGTGTGTGTGTGTGTGTGTGTGTGTGTGTGTGTGTGCGAGCGTGCGTGCGTGCGTGCGCGCGTGCGCGCGTGCGTGCGTGTGTGTGTGTGCATGTCTGTCCAGAATATTCACCAACCCCCACACCGTGGGAAATACCTAGTTTATTCCTGGACAGTGAGTGAGGCTCTGGCTATGGTATGATAGACCCTTTTCTGCCGACACGGAGCCCCGCCGATCAATCACGACTGGTCTACCGATGTAACCGTCCGAGGGGGTTTCTGTCCCAAAGCAAGCACCAGTTAGCATGGAGCTAGCCTCGAGCTAGGCCCATCTTCCGGCTAGCCGAAGAGATCCATCAGATAATTCCTGGGCTTCAATACCTCTTTTGCCAATAGGCCTGGACCCTTTGCTGCCGATACGTAGCCCCACCGATCCATCACGACTGGTCTGCCGGCGTAACTATCCGAGGGGGTTTCAACAGGCTCTCTCGTTTGCAACGTCTCCCTGAGGCCCATCTGCTAGCCTGCTAGCCCCGGCCTGTTAGTTGTCTGAATCGCCGTGCCTCCAGCTCGCCTAGCTACTCACTGAACCCTATGATCACTCGGCTACACATGCCTCTCCCTAATGTCAATATGCCTTGTCTATTGCGGTTTTGGTTAGTAATTTTTGTCTTATTTCACTGTAGAGCCTCCAGCCCTGCTCAATATGCCTTAGCTAGCCCTTTTGTTCCAACCCCCATACATGCGGTGACCGCACCTGGCTTAAATGGTGCCTCTAGAGACAAAGCCTCTCTCATCATCACTCAATGCCTTGGCTTACCTCCACTGTACTCATATCCTACCATACCCTTGTCTGTACATTATGCCTTGAATCTATTCTTCCGCATCCAGAAACCTGCTCCTTTTACTCTCTGTTCCGAACTCACTAGACGACCAGTTCTTTTAGCCTTTAGCCATACTCTTATCCTACTCCTCCTCTGTTCCTCTGGTGATGGAGAGGTTAACCCAGGCCCTGCAGCCCCCAGCATCACTCCCATTCCCCAGGCGCTTTCATTTGTTGACTTCTGTAACCGCAAACCAATGGTTTCATGCATGTTAACATTAGAAGCCTCCTCCCTAAGTATATTTTATTCACTGCTTTAGCACACTCCACCAACCCGGATGTCCTAGCCGTGTCTGAATCCTGGCTTAGGAAGGCCACCAAAAATCCTGACATTTCAATCCCTAACTATCACATTTTCTGACAAGATAGAACTGCCAAAGGGGGCGGAGTTGCAATCTACTGCAGAGATAGCCTGCAGAGTTCTGTCATACTATCCAGGTCTGTGCCCAAACAATTCAAGCTTCTACTTTTAAAAATCCACCTTTCCAGAAACAAGTCTCTCACCGTTGCAGCTTGTTATAGACCCCCTTCAGCCCCCAGCTGTGCCCTGGACACAATATGTGAATTGATCGCCCCCTATCTATCTTCAGAGTTCGTACTGTTAGGTGACCTAAACTGGGACATGCTTAACACCCCGGCCGTCCTACAATCTAAGCTAGATGCTCTCAATTTCACACAAATTATCAAGAAACCTACCAGATACAACCCTGAATCCGTAACCATGGACACCCTCTTAGATATCCTCCTGACCAACTTGCCCTCTAAATACACCGCTGCTGTCTTCAACCAGGATCTCAGTGATCACTGCCTCATTGACTGCGTGCGTAATGGGTCCGCGGTCAAACGACCACCTCTCATCACTGTCAAACGCTCCCTAAAACACTTCAGTGAGCAGGCCTTTCTAATTGACCTGGCCCGGGTATCCTGGAAAGGTTTTTGACCTCATCCCGTCAGTAGGGGATGCCTGGTTGCTCCTCAAAAGTTTAAATAAGAATGCCCCATTCAATAAAAAAAAAACTAAGAACAGATATAGCCCTTGCTTCACCCCAGACTTCACTGCCCTTGACCAGCACAAAAACATCCTGTTGCATTCTGCATTAGCATCGAATAGCCACCCCGATATGCAACTTTTCAGGGAAGTAAGGAACCAATATACTCAGTCAGTTAGGAAAGCCAAGGTTAGCTTTTTCAAACAGAAATTTGCTTCCTGTAGCACTAATTCCAAAAACTTTTGGGACACTGTAAAGTCCATGGAGAATAAGAGCACGTCCTCACAGCTGTCCACTGCACTGAGGATAGGAAACACTGTCACCACCGATAAATCTACAATAATCAATCATTTCAAAAAGCATTTTTCCACGGCTGGCCATGCTTTCCACCTGGCTACCCCTACCCAGGCCAACATCTCAACACCCCTGCAGCAACTTGCCCAAACCCTCCCCTGCTTCTCCTTCACCCAAATCCAGACAGCTGATGTTCTGAAAGAGCTGCAAAATCTGGATCCCTACAAATCAGCAGGGCTAGACAATCTGGACCCTCTCTTTCTAAAATTATCCGCCGAAATTGTTGCAACCGCTTTTACTAGCCTATTCAACCTCTCTTTCATATCGTCTGAGATCCCCAAAGATTGGAAAGCTGCCGCGGTCATCCCCCTCTTCAAAGGGGGAGACACTCTAGACCCAAACTGTTATAGACCTATATCCATCCTGCCCTGCCTTTCTAAAATCTTCAAAAGCCAAGTTAATTAACAGATCACCGACCATTTCAAATCCCACCGTACCTTCTCCACTATGCAATCTGATTTCCGAGCTCGTCATAGGTGCACCTCAGCCACGCTCAAGGTCCTAAATGATATCATAACTCTGTCAATCACCGCATTCTTATTGGCAGACTCAATAGCCTTGGCTTCTCAAATGACTGCCTCGCCTGGTTCACCAACTACTTCTCAGATAGAGTTCAGTGTGTCAAATCGGGGGGCCTGTTGTCCGGACATCTGGCAGTCTCTATGGGGGTGCCACAGGGTTCAATTCTCGGGCCGACTCTTTTCTCTGTATATATCAACAATGTTGCTCTTGCAGCTGGTGATTCTCTGATTCTCTGATCCACCTCTACGCAGATGATACCATTCTGTATACATCTGGCCCTTCTTTGGACACTGTGAAAACAAACCTCCAAACAAGCTTCGACGCCATACAACACTCCTTCCGTGGCCCTCCAACTGCTTTTAACGGCTAGTAAAACTAAGTGCATGCTCTTCAACCGATTGCTGCCCGCACCCTCCCACCCGACTAGCATCACTACTCTGACTTAGAATATGTGGACAACTACAAATACCTAGGTGTCTGGTTAGACTCTCCTTCCAGACTCACATTAAGCATCTCCAATCCAAAATTAAATCCAGAATAGGCTCCCTATTTCGCAACAAAGCCTCCTTCACTCATGCCGCCTAACATACCTTCATAAAACTGACTATCCTACCGATCATCGACGTCGGCGAGGTCATTTACAAAATAGCCCCCAATACTCTACTCAGCAAACTGGATGTAGTCTATCACAGTGCCATCCGTTTTATCACCAAAGCCCCATGGACTACCCACCACTGCGACCTGTATGCTCTCGTTGGCTGGCCCTCACTACATATCCGTCGCCAAACCCACTGGCTCCTCAGCTCACTGGTCACCATAGCAACACCCACCCGTAGCACGCGCTCCAGCAGGTAAATTGCACTGGTCATCCCCAAAGCCAACACTTACTTTGGCCGCCTTTCCTTCCAGTTCTCTGTTGCCAATGACTGGAACGAATTGCAAAAATCACTGAAGCTGGAGACTTATATCTCCCTCTCTAACTTTAAGCGTCGGCTGTCAGAGCAGCTTACCGATCGCTGCATCTGTACACAGCCAATCTGTAAATAGCACACCCAACTACCTCATCCCCATATTGTTATTTATCTTCTTGCTCTTTTGCACCCCAGTATCTCTACTTGCACATCATCATCTGCTCATCTATCACTCCATTGTTAATGCTAAATTGTAATTATTTTGCCTCTATGGCCTATTCATTGCCTTACCTCCCTAATCTTCTACATTTGCACACACTGTACATAGATTGTGTTATTGACTGTACGTTTGTTTATGTGTAACTCTGTGTTGTTGTTTTTGTCGCACTGCTTTGCTTTATCTTGGCCAGGTTGCAGTTGTAAATGAGAACTTGTTCTCAACTGGCCGACCTGGTTAAATAAAGGTGAATAAACAATCTATGCGCTCTCCTCCTCTCACCTTTTCCCTTTGCTTATGGACTTCAATACACAACACATCAGCTGTAAATGACCAGGCAAAAAAAACTTTTGAGCCAAACCATAACAGAACAACTACACACTCTACATCGTTGTCACCATATTAGCTAAAGGAACATCATAGTCAAGATAGTTTATAGAACGAATACGTTAGTAAACCCGCTACAATCATGCGGTAACGTTGCCATGCACAGTCAGTAAGCAGTTTAGCAGTTACACCAGCGGGCAATACATTTGTAAAACCAAAAGCTTACCTTGAATTGGAAGAGTTCCAGTGTTGTGTTGGATACTCATAGCCAGCTAGCTACCTGCATTTGATAGCTAAGTAAGTGAAGGTGAAAATAATAATGAAATATCTCTCTTTCTCTCTCTCGCTCTCTTGCTTCACCTTCATTTTTTAAGAAATGATTTGTTAAAAACTGTTCAACTATCATCATCTGTACATATTTCACTCCGGTATTAATGCTAAATTGTAATTATTTTCGCCTCTTTGGCCTATTTATGTCCTTACCTCCCTACGCTTCTACATTTGCACACACTGTACATAGATTTTTCTATTATTTTATTTTATTTTGTGTTATCGACGTTTGTTTATGTGTAACTCTGTGTTGTTGTTTTTGTCGCACTGCTTTGCTTTATCTTGGCCAGGTCGCAGTAGTAAATGAGAACTTGTTCTCAACTGGCCTACCTGGTTAAATAAAGGTGAAATAAAAAATAAAAGTAGAACACAGGACAGCTCCTACAAATTCTTTCAATTCTTTCTAAGAAGTCTGAAAACAAGACCTAAAAATGAATTATGACCAGGGCACAGGATACAGTTACTATATACAGCCAAAGCTTAAAAGCATTGCATTTAAAAAAAAATTCAAGGTCAAAGCAAGGTAACACATGGTTTCAAAACAAGGGTAAAGAGAGGAATACAATAATATGGGTGCATGCTTGCACATGCGCACACACACGTACCCACACACACACACACGTTTGTTTTACTATCTTTGTGGGGACCAAACAATTGTTTCCCAATCAACATCCTATTTTCCCTAACCCCTAACCCTTACCCTAACCCTTAAACTAAGCCTAACCTTAACCCTAACCTTAACCCCAAACCCCTAACCCTAACCTCCTTAGCCTAAAAAAGCTTTTTTCCTTGTGGGGACCTGCGAAATGGCCCTACTTGTCTAAATTGTCCATGTTTTACTATCCTTGTGAGGACTTCAGAATAGAAAAACTAAACCCACACACACACGTACACACACACACACACACGTACACACAAAGCCACAAGGGCTCACAAGGGACCAATTGTAAAAACTTTCCTAAATGCAGGGAGACACTGTGCACCCCCCCTTTTTTCCATCCCTCTCCACCTCTCCACCTTTCCCTTTCCTCTCTCTCCTAACCCCTCACCCGCGTTCCAAGGCTTTTCCTAGAAAGCCCTACCTAGGCGATCCCTCTCAATGCCTGGCCTTTGTCTTCACATGTAGACTAGCCCAGGTCCTCTCAAGGACAGCAGGGGTGGGAAACTCCAGTCCTCGGGGCCTGATTGGTGTCACACTTTTTCTCCATCCCTAGCAAACAAAGATGATGAATCAAATCAAATCAAATGTATTTATATAGCCCTTCTTACATCAGCTGATATCTCAAAGTGCTGTACAGAAACCCAGCCTAAAACCCCAAACAGCAAGCAATGCAGGTGTAGAAGCACGATTAAGCAAATTGCATTCTAAACTGAAGATCAAGATTAGGGGATGATTGGAGTCAGGTGTGTTAGCTAGGCCTGGGGAAAAACTGTGACACCAATAAGGCCCCCGATGACTGGAAATGCCCACCCCTGGTCTATAGGCTTCCTGGAATGAGACTGGGCCGTGCAGAGAGGGGTTATAGTTACAGTATAGCTAGCTGGAATGAGACCTGGCCTGACCAGAGGGAGGGTTATAGTTATAGTAAAGCTAGCTGGAATGAGACCTGGCCCGTACAGAGGGGGGTTATATAGTATAGCAAGCTGGAATGAGACCTGACCCGACCAATGAGGGCTTATATAGTATAGGTATCTGGAATGAGACCTGGCCCGTCCCGAGGGGGGCTATATAGAATAGCTAACTGGAATGAGACTTGGCCCGTCTAGAGGGAGGTTATAATGTAGTTATACAGCTAGTTGGAATGAGACCTGGCCCGTCCAGATGGGGGTTATATAGTATAGATAGCTGGAATGAGACCTGGCCCCGAATAGAGGGGGGTTATATAGTATAGCTAGCTGGAATGAGACCCGACCCGTCCATAGGGGGGTTATATAGTAAAGTTAGCTGGAATGAGACCTGGACTGTCCAGATGGGGGTTAAATAGTAAAGCTAGCTGGAATGAGACCTGGCCCGACCATAGGGGGGTTATATAGTATAGATATCTGGAATGAAACCTGGCCCCGAATAGAGGGGGGTTATATAGTATAGCTAGCTGGAATGAGACCCGACCCGTCCATAGGGGGGTTATATAGTAAAGCTAGCTGGAATGAGACCTGGACTGTCCAGATGGGGGTTAAATAGTAAAGCTAGCTGGAATGAGACCTGGCCCGACCATAGGGGGGTTATATAGTATAGATAGCTGGAATGAAATCTGGCCCCGAATAGAAGGGGGTTATATAGTAAACCTAGCTAGAATGAGACCTGGCCCGTCCAGAGGGGTTTATAGTTGTAGTATAGCTAGCTGGAATGAGACCTGGCCTGTCCAGAGGGGGGTTATATAGTAAAGCCAGCTGGAATGAGACCTGGCCTGACCAGAGGGGGGTTATATAGTATAGCTAGCTGGAATGAGACCTGGCCTTTCCAGAAGGGGGTTATATAGTAAAGCTAGCTGGAATGAGACCTGGCCTTTCCAGAAGGGGGTTATATAGTATAGCTAGCTGGAATGAGACCTGGCCTGTCCAGAAGGGGGTTATATAGTAAAGCTAGCTGGAATGAGACCTGGCCTGTCCAGAAGGGGGTTATATAGTAAAGCTAGCTGGAATGAGACCTGGCTGGAATGAGACCTGGCCTGACCAGAGGTGGGTTATATAGTATAGCTAGCTGGAATGAGACCTGGCCCGACCAGAGGGGGGGTTATATAGTAAACCTAGCTGGAATGAGACCTGGCCCGTCCAGAGGGGTTTATAGTTGTAGTATAGCTACCTGGAATGAGACCTGGCCTGTCCAGAGGGGGGTTATATAGTTAAGCTAGCTGGAATGAGACCTGGCCTGACCAGAGGGGGGTTATATAGTATACCTAACTGGAATGAGACCTGGACTGTCCAGGGGGTGGTTATATAGTATAGCAAGCTGGAATGAGACCTGGACTGACCAGAGGGGGGTTATATAGTAAAGCTAGCTGGAATGAGATCTGGCCCGACCAGAGGGGGGTTATAGTTATAATATAGCTAGCTGGAATGAGACCTGGCCTTTCCAGAGGGGGGTTATATAGTATAGCAAACTGGAATGAGACCTGGACTGTCCAGAAGGGGGATATGTAGTATAGCTAGCTGGAATGAGACCTGGCCTGTCCAGAGGGGGGATATGTAGTATAGCTAGCTGGAATGAGACCTGGACTGTCCAGAAGGGGGATATGTAGTATAGCTAGCTGGAATGAGACCTGGCCTGTCCAGAGGGGGGATATGTAGTATAGCTAGCTGGAATGAGACCTGGCCCGTCCAGAGGGGGGTTATATAGTAAAGCTAGCTGGAATGAGACCTGGACTGTCCAGAGGGGGGTTATATAGTATAGCTAGCTGGAATGAGACCTGGACTGTCCAGAGGGGGGATATGTAGTATAGCTAGCTGGAATGAGACCTGGACTGTCCAGAGGGGGGTTATATAGTAAAGCTAGCTGGAATGAGACCCCTCCTTTCCAAAAGGGGGTTATGTAGTATAGCTAGCTGGAATGAGACCTGGCCTTTCCAGAAGGGGGTTATGTAGTATAGCTAGCTGGAATGAGACCTGGACTGTCCAGAGGGGGGTTATATAGTATACCTAGCTGGAATGAGACCTGGCCTTTCCAGAAGGGGGTTATGTAGTATAGCTAACTGGAATGAGACCTGGACTGTCCAGAGGGGGGTTATATAGTATAGCTAGCTGGAATGAGACCTGGCCTTTCCAGAAGGGGGTTATGTAGTATAGCTAACTGGAATGAGACCTGGACTGTCCAGAGGGGGCTTATGTAGTATAGCTAGCTGGAATGAGACCTGGCCTTTCCAGAAGGGGGTTATGTAGTATAGCTAACTGGAATGAGACCTGGACTGTCCAGAGGGGGTTATGTAATATACTGTAGCAAGCTGGAATGAGACCTGGACTGTCCAGAGGGGGGTTATATAGTATAGCTAACTGGAATGAGACCTGGCCTGTCCAGAGGGGGGTTATATAGTATAGCTAGCTGGAATGAGACCTGGCCTGTCCAGAGGGGGGATATGTAGTATAGCTAGCTGGAATGAGACCTGGACTGTCCAGAAGGGGGTTATGTAATATACTGTAGCAAGCTGGAATGAGACCTGGACTGTCCAGAGGGGGGTTATGTAATATACTGTAGCAAGCTGGAATGAGACCTGGACTGTCCAGAGGGGGGTTATATAGTATAGCTACCTGGAATGAGACCTGGCCTGTCCAGAGGGGGGATATGTAGTATAGCTAGCTGGAATGAGACCTGGACTGTCCAGAGGGGGGTTATATAGTATAGCTAGCTGGAATGAGACCTGGCCCGTCCAGAATGGGGTTATATAGTAAAGCTAGCTTGAATGAGACCTGGCCTTTCCAGAAGGGGGTTATATAGTAAAGCTAGCTGGAATGAGACCTGGACTGTCCAGAAGGGGGTTATATAGTATAGCAAGCTGGAATGAGACCTGGACTGTCCAGAAGGGGGTTATATAGTATAGCTAACTGGAATGAGACCTGGACTGTCAAGAGGGGGGTTATATAGTATAGCTAGCTGGAATGAGACCTGGACTGACCAGAGGGGGGTTATATAGTAAAGCTAGCTGGAATGAGACCTGGCCTTTCCAGAAGGGGGTTATATAGTATAGCAAGCTGGAATGAGACCTGGACTGACCAGAGGGGGGTTATATAGTAAAGCTAGCTGGAATGAGACCTGGACTGTCCAGAAGGGGGTTATATAGTATAGCAAGCTGGAATGAGACCTGGACTGTCCAGAGGGGGGTTATATAGTAAAGCTAGCTGGAATGAGACCTGGACTGACCAGAGGGGGGATATGTAGTATAGCTAGCTGGAATGAGACCTGGACTGTCTAGAGGGGGGATATGTAGTATAGCTAGCTGGAATGAGACCTGGCCCGTCCAGAATGGGGTTATATAGTATAGCAAGCTGGAATGAGACCTGGACTGTCCAGAGGGGGGATATGTAGTATAGCTAGCTGGAATGAGACCTGGACTGTCCAGAATGGGGTTATATAGTAAAGCAAGCTGGAATGAGACCTGGACTGTCCAGAGGGGGGTTATATAGTATAGCTAACTGGAATGAGACCTGGACTGTCCAGAGGGGGGTTATATAGTAAAGCTAGCTGGAATGGGACCTGGCCTTTCCAGAAGGGGGTTATATAGTAAAGCTAGCTGGAATGAGACCTGGCCTGACCAGAGGGGGGTTATATAGTATAGCTAGCTGGAATGAGACCTGGACTGTCTAGAGGGGGGATATGTAGTATAGCTAGCTGGAATGAGACCTGGACTGTCCAGAATGGGGTTATATAGTAAAGCAAGCTGGAATGAGACCTGGCCCGACCAGAGGGGGGTTATATAGTATAGCTAACTGGAATGAGACCTGGACTGTCCAGAGGGGGGTTATATAGTAAAGCTAGCTGGAATGGGACCTGGCCTTTCCAGAAGGGGGTTATATAGTAAAGCTAGCTGGAATGAGACCTGGCCTGACCAGAGGGGGGTTATATAGTATAGCTAGCTGGAATGAGACCTGGCCCGACCAGAGGGGGGTTATGTAATATACTTTAGCTAACTGGAATGAGACCTGGACTGTCCAGAAAGTGGTTATATAGTATAGCTAACTGGAATGAGACCTGGACTGTCCAGAGGGGGGTTATATAGTATAGCTAGCTGGAATGAGACCTGGACTGTCCAGAAGGGGGTTATATAGTATAGCAAGCTGGAATGAGACCTGGACTGTCCAGAAGGGGGTTATATAGTATAGCTAACTGGAATGAGACCTGGACTGTCCAGAGGGGGGTTATATAGTATAGCTAGCTGGAATGAGACCTGGACTGACCAGAGGGGGGTTATATAGTAAAGCTAGCTGGAATGAGACCTGGCCTTTCCAGAAGGGGGTTATATAGTATAGCAAGCTGGAATGAGACCTGGACTGACCAGAGGGGGGTTATATAGTAAAGCTAGCTGGAATGAGACCTGGACTGTCCAGAAGGGGGTTATATAGTATAGCAAGCTGGAATGAGACCTGGACTGTCCAGAGGGGGGTTATATAGTAAAGCTAGCTGGAATGAGACCTGGACTGACCAGAGGGGGGATATGTAGTATAGCTAGCTGGAATGAGACCTGGACTGTCTAGAGGGGGGATATGTAGTATAGCTAGCTGGAATGAGACCTGGCCCGTCCAGAATGGGGTTATATAGTATAGCAAGCTGGAATGAGACCTGGACTGTCCAGAGGGGGGATATGTAGTATAGCTAGCTGGAATGAGACCTGGACTGTCCAGAATGGGGTTATATAGTAAAGCAAGCTGGAATGAGACCTGGACTGTCCAGAGGGGGGTTATATAGTATAGCTAACTGGAATGAGACCTGGACTGTCCAGAGGGGGGTTATATAGTAAAGCTAGCTGGAATGGGACCTGGCCTTTCCAGAAGGGGGTTATATAGTAAAGCTAGCTGGAATGAGACCTGGCCTGACCAGAGGGGGGTTATATAGTATAGCTAGCTGGAATGAGACCTGGACTGTCTAGAGGGGGGATATGTAGTATAGCTAGCTGGAATGAGACCTGGACTGTCCAGAATGGGGTTATATAGTAAAGCAAGCTGGAATGAGACCTGGCCCGACCAGAGGGGGGTTATATAGTATAGCTAACTGGAATGAGACCTGGACTGTCCAGAGGGGGGTTATATAGTAAAGCTAGCTGGAATGGGACCTGGCCTTTCCAGAAGGGGGTTATATAGTAAAGCTAGCTGGAATGAGACCTGGCCTGACCAGAGGGGGGTTATATAGTATAGCTAGCTGGAATGAGACCTGGCCCGACCAGAGGGGGGTTATGTAATATACTTTAGCTAACTGGAATGAGACCTGGACTGTCCAGAAAGTGGTTATATAGTATAGCTAACTGGAATGAGACCTGGACTGTCCAGAGGGGGGTTATATAGTATAGCTAGCTGGAATGAGACCTGGACTGACCAGAGGGGGGTTAAATAGTATAGCTAGCTGGAATGAGACCTGGACTGTCCAGGGGGGGGTTATATAGTATAGCAAGCTGGAATGAGACCTGGACTGACCAAAGGGGGGTTATGTAATATACTGTACCTAACTGGAATGAGACCTGGACTGTCCAGGGGGTGGTTATATAGTATAGCAAGCTGGAATGAGACCTGGACTGACCAGAGGGGGGTTATATAGTAAAGCTAGCTGGAATGAGATCTGGCCCGACCAGAGGGGGGTTATAGTTATAGTATAGCTAGCTGGAATGAGACCTGGCCTTTCCAGAGGGGGGTTATATAGTATAGCAAACTGGAATGAGACCTGGACTGTCCAGAAGGGGGATATGTAGTATAGCTTGCTGGAATGAGACCTGGCCTGTCCAGAGGGGGGATATGTAGTATAGCTAGCTGGAATGAGACCTGGACTGTCCAGAAGGGGGATATGTAGTATAGCTAGCTGGAATGAGACCTGGCCTGTCCAGAGGGGGGATATGTAGTATAGCTAGCTGGAATGAGACCTGGCCCGTCCAGAGGGGGGTTATATAGTAAAGCTAGCTGGAATGAGACCTGGACTGTCCAGAGGGGGGTTATATAGTATAGCTAGCTGGAATGAGACCTGGACTGTCCAGAGGGGGGATATGTAGTATAGCTAGCTGGAATGAGACCTGGACTGTCCAGAGGGGGGTTATATAGTAAAGCTAGCTGGAATGAGACCCCTCCTTTCCAAAAGGGGGTTATGTAGTATAGCTAGCTGGAATGAGACCTGGCCTTTCCAGAAGGGGGTTATGTAGTATAGCTAGCTGGAATGAGACCTGGACTGTCCAGAGGGGGGTTATATAGTATACCTAGCTGGAATGAGACCTGGCCTTTCCAGAAGGGGGTTATGTAGTATAGCTAACTGGAATGAGACCTGGACTGTCCAGAGGGGGGTTATATAGTATAGCTAGCTGGAATGAGACCTGGCCTTTCCAGAAGGGGGTTATGTAGTATAGCTAACTGGAATGAGACCTGGACTGTCCAGAGGGGGCTTATGTAGTATAGCTAGCTGGAATGAGACCTGGCCTTTCCAGAAGGGGGTTATGTAGTATAGCTAACTGGAATGAGACCTGGACTGTCCAGAGGGGGTTATGTAATATACTGTAGCAAGCTGGAATGAGACCTGGACTGTCCAGAGTGGGGTTATATAGTATAGCTAACTGGAATGAGACCTGGCCTGTCCAGAGGGGGGTTATATAGTATAGCTAGCTGGAATGAGACCTGGCCTGTCCAGAGGGGGGATATGTAGTATAGCTAGCTGGAATGAGACCTGGACTGTCCAGAAGGGGGTTATGTAATATACTGTAGCAAGCTGGAATGAGACCTGGACTGTCCAGAGGGGGGTTATGTAATATACTGTAGCAAGCTGGAATGAGACCTGGACTGTCCAGAGGGGGGTTATATAGTATAGCTACCTGGAATGAGACCTGGCCTGTCCAGAGGGGGGATATGTAGTATAAATAGCTGGAATGAGACCTGGACTGTCCAGAGGGGGGTTATATAGTATAGCTAGCTGGAATGAGACCTGGCCCGTCCAGAATGGGGTTATATAGTAAAGCTAGCTTGAATGAGACCTGGCCTTTCCAGAAGGGGGTTATATAGTAAAGCTAGCTGGAATGAGACCTGGACTGTCCAGAAGGGGGTTATATAGTATAGCAAGCTGGAATGAGACCTGGACTGTCCAGAAGGGGGTTATATAGTATAGCTAACTGGAATGAGACCTGGACTGTCCAGAGGGGGGTTATATAGTATAGCTAGCTGGAATGAGACCTGGACTGACCAGAGGGGGGTTATATAGTAAAGCTAGCTGGAATGAGACCTGGCCTTTCCAGAAGGGGGTTATATAGTATAGCAAGCTGGAATGAGACCTGGACTGACCAGAGGGGGGTTATATAGTAAAGCTAGCTGGAATGAGACCTGGACTGTCCAGAAGGGGGTTATATAGTATAGCAAGCTGGAATGAGACCTGGACTGTCCAGAGGGGGGTTATATAGTAAAGCTAGCTGGAATGAGACCTGGACTGACCAGAGGGGGGATATGTAGTATAGCTAGCTGGAATGAGACCTGGACTGTCTAGAGGGGGGATATGTAGTATAGCTAGCTGGAATGAGACCTGGCCCGTCCAGAATGGGGTTATATAGTATAGCAAGCTGGAATGAGACCTGGACTGTCCAGAGGGGGGATATGTAGTATAGCTAGCTGGAATGAGACCTGGACTGTCCAGAATGGGGTTATATAGTAAAGCAAGCTGGAATGAGACCTGGACTGTCCAGAGGGGGGTTATATAGTATAGCAAGCTGGAATGAGACCTGGACTGTCCAGAGGGGGGTTATATAGTATAGCTAGCTGGAATGAGACCTGGACTGTCCAGAATGGGGTTATATAATATAGCTAGCTGGAATGAGACCTGGCCTGACCAGAATGGGGTTATATAGTATAGCTAGCTGGAATGATACCTGTCCCGTCCAGAATGGGGTTATATAGTATAGCTAACTGGAATGAGACCTGGCCCGTCCAGAATGGGGTTATATAGTATAGCTAGCTGGAATGAGACCTGGCCCGTCCAGAATGGGGTTATATAGTATAGCTAGCTGGAATGAGACCTGGCCCGTCCAGAATGGGGTTATATAGTATAGCTAGCTGGAATGAGACCTGGCCCGTCCAGAAGGGGGTTATATAGTAAAGCTAGCTGGAACGAGACCTGGCCCGTCCAGAAGGGGGTTATATAGTATAGCTAGCTGGAATGAGACCTGGCCTTTCCAGAAGGGGGTTATATAGTAGAGCTAGCTGGAATGAGACCTGGCCTTTCCAGAAGGGGGTTATGTAGTATAGCTAGCTGGAATGAGACCTGGACTGTCCAGAGGGGGCTTATGTAGTATAGCTAGCTGGAATGAGACCTGGCCTTTCCAGAAGGGGGTTATGTAGTATAGCTAGCTGGAATGAGACCTGGACTGTCCAGAGGGGGTTATGTAATATACTGTAGCAAGCTGGAATGAGACCTGGACTGTCCAGAGTGGGGTTATATAGTATAGCTAGCTGGAATGAGACCTGGCCTGTCCAGAGGGGGGTTATGTAGTATAGCTAGCTGGAATGAGACCTGGCCTGTCCAGAGGGGGGTTATGTAGTATAGCTAGCTGGAATGAGACCTGGACTGTCCAGAAGGGGGTTATGTAATATACTGTAGCAAGCTGGAATGAGACCTGGACTGTCCAGAGGGGGGTTATGTAATATACTGTAGCAAGCTGGAATGAGACCTGGACTGTCCAGAGGGGGGTTATATAGTATAGCTACCTGGAATGAGACCTGGCCTGTCCAGAGGGGGGATATGTAGTATAAATAGCTGGAATGAGACCTGGACTGTCCAGAGGGGGGTTATATAGTATAGCTAGCTGGAATGAGACCTGGCCCGTCCAGAATGGGGTTATATAGTAAAGCTAGCTTGAATGAGACCTGGCCTTTCCAGAAGGGGGTTATATAGTAAAGCTAGCTGGAATGAGACCTGGACTGTCCAGAAGGGGGTTATATAGTATAGCAAGCTGGAATGAGACCTGGACTGTCCAGAAGGGGGTTATATAGTATAGCTAACTGGAATGAGACCTGGACTGTCCAGAGGGGGGTTATATAGTATAGCTAGCTGGAATGAGACCTGGACTGCCCAGAGGGGGGTTATATAGTACAGCTAGCTGGAATGAGACCTGGCCTTTCCAGAAGGGGGTTATATAGTATAGCAAGCTGGAATGAGACCTGGACTGACCAGAGGGGGGTTATATAGTAAAGCTAGCTGGAATGAGACCTGGACTGTCCAAAGGGGGTTATATAGTATAGCAAGCTGGAATGAGACCTGGACTGTCCAGAGGGGGGTTATATAGTAAAGCTAGCTGGAATGAGACCTGGACTGACCAGAGGGGGGATATGTAGTATAGCTAGCTGGAATGAGACCTGGACTTTCTAGAGGGGGGATATGTAGTATAGCTAGCTGGAATGAGACCTGGCCCGTCCAGAATGGGGTTATATAGTATAGCAAGCTGGAATGAGACCTGGACTGTCCAGAGGGGGGATATGTAGTATAGCTAGCTGGAATGAGACCTGGACTGTCCAGAATGGGGTTATATAGTAAAGCAAGCTGGAATGAGACCTGGACTGTCCAGAGGGGGGTTATATAGTATAGCAAGCTGGAATGAGACCTGGACTGTCCAGAGGGGGGTTATATAGTATAGCTAGCTGGAATGAGACCTGGACTGTCCAGAATGGGGTTATATAGTATAGCTAGCTGGAATGAGACCTGGCCTGACCAGAATGGGGTTATATAGTATAGCTAGCTGGAATGATACCTGGCCCGTCCAGAATGGGGTTATATAGTATAGCTAACTGGAATGAGACCTGGCCCGTCCAGAATGGGGTTATATAGTATAGCTAGCTGGAATGAGACCTGGCCCGTCCAGAATGGGGTTATATAGTATAGCTAGCTGGAATGAGACCTGGCCCGTCCAGAATGGGGTTATATAGTATAGCTAGCTGGAATGAGACCTGGCCCGTCCAGAAGGGGGTTATATAGTAAAGCTAGCTGGAACGAGACCTGGCCCGTCCAGAAGGGGGTTATATAGTATAGCTAGCTGGAATGAGACCTGGCCTTTCCAGAAGGGGGTTATATAGTAGAGCTAGCTGGAATGAGACCTGGCCTTTCCAGAAGGGGGTTATATAGTATAGCTAGCTGGAATGAGACCTGGCCTTTCCAGAAGGGGGTTATACAGTATAGCTAGCTGGAATGAGACCTGGCCTTTCCAGAAGGGGGTTATATAGTATAGCTAGCTGGAATGAGACCTGGCCCGTCCAGAATGGGGTTATATAGTATAGCTAGCTGGAATGAGACCTGGCCCGTCCAGAATGGGGTTATATAGTATAGCTAGCTGGAATGAGACCTGGCCCGTCCAGAATGGGGTTATATAGTATAGCTAGCTGGAATGAGACCTGGCCCGTCCAGAATGGGGTTATATAGTATAGCTAGCTGGAATGAGACCTGGCCCGTCCAGAATGGGGTTATATAGTATAGCTAGCTGGAATGAGACCTGGCCCGTCCAGAAGGGGGTTATATAGTAAAGCTAGCTGGAATGAGACCTGGCCCGTCCATAAGGGGGTTATATAGTATAGCTAGCTGGAATGAGACCTGGCCCGTCCAGAAGGGGGTTATATAGTAAAGCTAGCTGGAATGAGACCTGGCCCGTCCATAAGGGGGTTATATAGTATAGCTAGCTGGAATGAGACCTGGCCAGTCCAGAGGGGGGTTATAGTTATAGTAATGCTAGCTGCTTTAGAATGCAATGTAATTTCATCCCCCCTCCCATGCATGTGTATTGGCACAGCAGTTTACACAGATGTGCATGTGGTCATGCACGCATACGGTCATGCGGTCATGCACGCTCACACGCATACACACATGCAAACACATTGCATGGATACTCTTTCTGCCAGATAATCTAATCTGTGAGGAGCAATAATGTGTGTCTGCCTGGGAGCATGTAGGAAAGAGGGAGTGATGCTGAAGCAGGGCCTTCAATGTTATTATTGTGTAAGGAGCCTTGCTGTTCACAAACATGGTCCAGTATTGATGGGTAGTTAGGTAATTGGTTATTGCTTCCTCTGACATTGATAGCGTGAACTCAAGGACTTGCACACACACATGCACACACTGGGGGGGAAAAAGGTATGGTGGCCTTGAGGGAGCCACAGGGGACCACAAAAACCCAGACCCCTCTAAATTTCAGGTCCATGACAAACCCCACCTGTTTTTCAAAGGGGATCCGCATGCTCTTCCCAAAGCCCATTCAGTATCCAAGGGTGGTCAGTCTCCACCCTCTTCTTTTACCTACCTCTCCCCATACTACTCTT
This sequence comes from Salvelinus alpinus, assembly GCF_045679555.1. Taxonomy (NCBI): domain Eukaryota; kingdom Metazoa; phylum Chordata; class Actinopteri; order Salmoniformes; family Salmonidae; genus Salvelinus; species Salvelinus alpinus. The sequence continues at coordinate 16,788,824 of NC_092100.1, read as the reverse complement.
TATTTCAAAGGCAGAGAGAGAGAGAGAGAATCAAATCACTTCTGGGAAAATTGGAACACACTAAACAATCTCCATCTAAAATGGAGATGTATGGATAAATCACTTCTCCAACCTTTTTGACTATATAACAAAGAAAAAAGCGCAAAAACACTTTACAAAACTTAGAATCAGTGTCACGTTCTGACCATAGTTCTTTTGGTTTTTCTTTGTTTTAGTATGGTCAGGGAGTGAGTTGGGGTGGGCAGTCTATGTTTTCTGTTTCAATGTGGGGTTTCTTGTTTGGCCTGATATGGTTCTCAATCAGAGGCAGGTGTTAGTCATTGTCTCTGATTGGGAACCATATTTAGGTAGCCTGTTTTGTAGTGTGTTTTGTGGGTGATTGTTCCTGTTCGTGTGTTCCTGTTTTTCTGTGTTCACTAGTTCGGGGACTGTAGCGTCTTCGTTGGTTTTCGTCAGTTTATTGTTTTTGTTCTTTCTTGAAAAGTATTCTAATAAACATGGATACGTACCACGCTGCGCATTGGTCTTCCGATCCTTCCTACTACTCCTCGTCAGAGGAGGAAGACGAAAGCTGTTACAATCAGCTATTAAAGACAACCAGAACCGACTGGATTCTTCCATTACATTGGATGAGCAACAGGACAAAATACAGTAATTTTCATTGCAAGTTAAAGCGTACTGTTAGATAGCTAGAAAATGTTAGCTTGCTGGCTCCTTACCTCTAACGAGTCACAAACCCGGATCCGGGATCCCCCCCATCAAAAAAGCTGACTAGCATAGCCTAGCCTAAAGCGACAGGGATATCATATAATAAAATGTTCATGAAATCACAAGTCCAAGACACCAAATGAAAGATACACATCTTGTGAATCCAGCCATCATTTCTGATTTTTTAAATGTTTTACAGGGAAGACACAATATGTATTTCTATTAGCTAACCACCATAGCAAAAGACACAACTTTTTTTCCCCACCATTTTTTTCCTGCATAGGTAGCTATCACAAATTCGACCAAATAAAGATATAAATAGTCACTAACCAAGAAACAACTTCATCAGATGACAGTCTGATAACATATTTATTGTATAGCATATGTTTTGTTCGAAAAATGTGCATATTTCAGGTATAAATCATAGTTTTACATTGCAGCCACCATCACAACTCTCACCAAAGCAACTAGAATAACTACAGAGAGCAACGTGAATTATCTAAATACTCATCATAAAACATTTATGAAAAATACACAGCGTACAGCAAATGAAAGACAAAGATCTTGTGAATCCAGCCAATATTTCAGATCTTTTAAGTGTTTTACAGCGAAAACACAATTTAGCATTATATTAGCTTACTACAATAGCCAACCACACAGCAGCATTGATTCATGCATGTTAGCGATAGCGAATAAACCAGCAAAAGATATTACATTTTTCACTAACCTTCTCAAAACTTCATCAGATGACAGTCCTATAACATCATATTACACAATACATATATTGTTTGTTCGAAAATGTGCATATTTAGCGTCACAAATCGTGGTTATACAATGAGAATAGTAGCCAAGCTGCCAACAAAATGTCGGGAGAAATCTTGGGAGAGGCACCTAATCTAATCAATAACTAATCATAAACTTGACTAAAAAATACAGGTTGGACAGCAAATGAAAGATACATTAGTTCTTAATGCAACCGCTGTGTTAGATTTTTAAAATTAACGTTACTACGACATACAGCGTGCGTTAAAGCGAGACCGCACCGAAATTAATGGCGGAATAGTAGTGTAACATTTTTCAACAGAACAACGAATTAACATCATAAATACTTTTTGATGAGCTTCCATCAGAATCTTGTGCAAGTTGTCCTTTGTCCAGAATCATCGTTGCTCGGTTGTAGATTGTCGTCTTCAACTTAGGAATTAGCAGCAAACATTAGCTATGTGGCCCAGACGTGTCCAACTCTTCATAACGCAGCACAAAGAAAATTCCGAAAATCGCAATATACTGATATAAACTGATATAACTCGGTTTAAAATAACTACATTATGATGTTTTTAACACCTATATCGAATAAAATCAGAGCCGGATATATCTAAGGCCTATAACGAGAGCTTTTCAGAATGCCATCCTGAGGTCTGTCTTGCGTCATGACGAACGTTGAAAAGAGTGCACCCCCGGTTCCAAGAGCTTTTATACGGCCTCAGATCTGCCTAGCAACCCCATTCCAATTCTCACTGCTTACTGACATCTAGGGGAAATCGTATGCAGTGCATGTCGACTCATAGAATACATGCAAATTAATAAACTGACCCTGGAACAGAGTGCCCGATTTCAGATTTCTCACTTCCTGACAGGAAGTTTGCTGCAACTTGAGTTCTGTTTTACTCACAGATATAATTCAAACGGTTTTAGAAACTAGAGAGTGTTTTCTATCCAATAGTAATAATAATATGCATATTGTACGAGCAAGAATTGAGTACGAGGCAGTTTATTTGGGAACAAATTTTTACAAAGTGAAAACAGCGCCCCCATATTGACAAGAAGTTGTTAACATTCTTTCCCATGTGTCAAGTACACAGTGGCAGAATACCTGATCACTGTGACTGACCCAAAATTAAGGAACGAGAAGACAGGCAATGTGCACACTTGCCACAAAATGAGGTGGAATCTGAGCTGCACTTCCTAACCTCCTGCTAAATGTATGACCATATTAGATACACATATTTCCCTCAGATTACACAGACCTACAAAGAATTACAAAATAAATCCAATTTTGATAAACTCCCATATCTATTGGGTGAAATACCACAGTGTGCAATCTTGTGACCTGTTGCCACAAGAAAAGGGCAACCAGTGAAGAACAAACACCATCGTAAATACAACCCATATTTATTTTCCCTTTTGTAGTTGAACTATTTGCACATCCTTACAACACTGTATGGAGACATAATATGACATTTGAAATGTCTTCATTCTTTTGGAACTTTTGTATAATGTTTAATGTTAATGTTTTATTGTTTATTTCACTTTTGTTTATTATCTATTTCACTTGCTTTGGCATTGTAAACATATGTTTCCCATGCCAATAAAGCCACTTGAATTGAATTGAATTGAGAGAGACAAAAAACTTGCCACCTGTGCCAAGACTAGAAAGGAAAAAAAAGATTGCATTCCACAGCGGAAGGCATTCTGAGATAAGATAAGAGAGAAAAAGCTTCTATTCTGGGCAAGAAATGTACCTGGTAGGTGTCAAACATGCACCACAAATAAGGAGAGGATAGCACACGGGGAGCGGCAGTTTCCATCCACGTCAAGGGAAAATAAGGAGACTGGGGGCTTCCAGGACCGACACGGGGAGGTCCCCTCCCTTCATGTCCTTGAGTTTATCTTTGACAGGCCTAGGGAGGGTAGGGTGGGGTGTGACGGGGGCTAATTTGCGGAAACATGTCGCTAATCAATAGGAGGCAATGATAAGACAAGTCCTGACGGGAAAAAGTCATGTGGAAAACAACCGTTGTTATGCAGTTCAAAGTGAAAAGGCAGGTCAGGATGTTTAGTTCCATGTGGAATCTGAGAGTATTGGTGTGAGAGAAAAACGGTGACATATTTTCTGTCTGTGCTGAAATTAGCAATATTTGTATCATCTAGTCAGATCAACCGTATTCCAAACTCAGAATCAAGCACCCTCTTGTCTGTTTCAGCTTTATGTGTGAGAGTTGTTTGGCAGACAAAAATGTAACAAATCAAAGTGCCTCTGCTCCTGGTTTAAAAAACAACAGGTGCATGAATGGTTCATGGGCAAGGGACACTTTGCTCTTTGTGTGCCACTGTGTGGAGGAGAGACAAAGAGTGAAAGGGAGAGAGGGAGAGATAGACTATGTACAGACTCAGTGAGCAAAGGCTTGCTATTGAGAGAGGCCGCCGTAGGCAGACCTGGCTCTCAAGAGAAGATAGGCTATGTGCACACTGCCCACAAAAATAAGTGGAAACTGAGCTGCACTTCCTAACCTCCTGCCCAATGTATGACCATATTAGAGACACATATTTCCCTCAGATTACACAGACCCACAAAGAATTAGAAAACAAATCCAATTTTGATAAACTCCCATATCTATTAGGTGAAATACTACAGTGTGACATCACAGCAGCAAGATTTGTGACCTGTTGCAACAAGAAAAGGGCAACCAGTGAAGAACAAACACCATTGTAAATACAACCCATATTTATGTTTATTTGTTTCCCTTTTGTACTTTAACTATTTGCACATCGTTACAACACTGTATATAGCCATAATATCCCATTTGAAATGTTTCTATTCCTTTGGAACTTTTGTGGTTGTAATGTTTACTGTTATTTTTTATTGTTTATTTCATTTTTGATTTTGTATTTTCGGTAGTCAACACACACACACACACTCTCTCTCTCTCTCCCTCCCCTACCATTTCCAGTTGAAGAGTGGGAGGAAGGTGTGTGTCTGTGTGTAATGGGTGCTTGCTGGTGGCAGGGAAGTCAGGCGCAGGAGAACAAACTTCGTATAAACGGAGTCGTTTAATAAGTGCTCACAAAACTCCGAAAACCAACATATTAAAAGTGGGTACAAAACCCGTCGCGCACCAGAACATAACTTGCACATCACATACAAACAAACAATCACCGACAAGGACATGAGGGGAAACAGAGGGTTAAATACACAACATGTCATTGATGAGATTGGAACCAGGTGTGATGGAAGACAAGACAAAACCAATGGAAAATGGATCAGCGATGGCTAGAAGGTCGGTGACGTCGACCGCCGAACACCGCCCGAACAAGGAGAGGGACCGACTTCTGCGGAAGTCATGACAGTGTGTGTGTGGAAGGAGGGAGGGAGGGAGGGAGGGAGGGAGGGAGGGAAGAGGTGGGTTACACTGTTTTAAGTATTGTAGTTACCCTCACTGTGAACATTGACACACCTACCCTCCTCCCTGTTTAAACTGCTAAATCTGTGTGCAATGGCACCATACTATACTGTTACAGTTTGTGGTGTGGCTGTGTGGAGGCAGTCTGTGGAACAGGCATCCCCCTTTAGGAGAGAGTGGAATTTGGGCCCTTTGGAAAAGATAGGGATTTCCTGCAATTAGCTCTTACACAAACACACACGCGTATCACACTCACACGACCTTGTGAGCATAAACAAATGCACGCACGCATGCACACAGACACACACACAGGTTCCTTCATCCACCCCACTCCACAGCACTCCACAGTCCACTTCAGAGTGATTTAAAACCACACTAGGAAGCATGTATCTTCCCCTGCCTACTTTTCTTTGGTTTTTTTCATCGCCTTGGTGCAATTTCACAAATATGTGGTACATTTTCACAACTCTTTAGTACAAAACTCAAAACAGATCATAAAAAAGGCAGTTATTTCAAACGCTAAGCACATTTTCAATTGACTAAAGTACACACCAGATCATAGCGATTTTCTCACCAAACTTAATCAGTGTTTCATCTAGAAATCCATGTTTCACGTTGCAACACAAGTCCATATAAGTAATTGCCTTTCACAATAAAATGCTCACATTACTTTTAATATGATTATCTTTTCTTAAAATACATTTAACTAATACTTAGTCCGACTGCTCTGAATTGATTATCACTTAACCGTTTGGTAAACCTATAGACTTTACTTGTAAACTGGTTTGGTAAACCTATAGACTTGACATGTAAACTGGTTTGGTAAACCTATAGACTTTACCTGTAAACTGGTTTGGTAAACCTATAGACTTTACCTGTATACTGGTTTGGTAAACCTATAGACTTGACATGTAAACTGGTTTGGTAAACCTATAGACTTGACATGTGTCACGTTCGTTATATGAATCGGACCAAGGCGCAGCGTGGTATGCGTACATTCTTATTTATTTAAAAGAATGAACACTGAACAAACTAACAAAATAACAAAATGCAACATGAAGCTATATAAACGAGTGCTGACAGGCAACTACACATAGACAAGAACCCACGAACACAAAAGGGAAATGGCTACCTAAATATGATCCCCAATCAGAGACAACGATAAACAGCTGCCTCTGATTGGGAACCATATCAGGCCACCATAGACATACAAATCACCTAGACCTACAAAAACCCTAGACATACAAAAAACCTTAGACAATACAAAACAACTAACATACCCACCCTAGTCACACCCTGACCTAACCAAAATATAAAGAAAACAGAGATATCAGGTCAGGGCGTGACAACATGTAAACTGGTTTGGTAAACCTATAGACTTGACATGTAAACTGGTTTGGTAAACCTATAGACTTGACATGTAAACTGGTTTGGTAAACCTATAGACTTGACATGTAAACTGGTTTGGTAAACCTATAGACTTTACCTGTAAACTGGTTTGGTAAACCTATAGACTTGACCTGTAAACTGGTTTGGTAAACCTATAGACTTGACATGTAAACTGGTTTGGTAAACCTATAGACTTGACATGTAAACTGGTTTGGTAAACCTATAGACTTGACATGTAAACTGGTTTGGTAAACCTATAGACTTGACCTGTAAACTGGTTTGGTAAACCTATAGACTTGACCTGTAAACTGGTTTGGTAAACCTATAGACTTGACATGTAAGCTGGTTTGGTAAATCTATAGACTTGACATGTAAACTGGTTTGGTAAACCTATAGACTTGACCTGTAAACTGGTTTGTCTACTATAGATTTAGACAATGACATAATGAAAATGAAGTTGTCTAAAGTAGAAGAGTTTGTAAACTGTCACACTGCCTTACCAAAATGTAATTGACCAACACAGTACTGTAATATATGCCAGCATGGTACTGTAATACATGCCAACACAGTTCTGTAATACTGTAATATATGCCAACACAGTACTATATAACTGTAATATATGTCAACACAGTACTGTAATACATGCCAACACAGTACTGTAATATATGCCAACACAGTACTGTAGGACATGCCAACACAGTACTGTAATACCATAAAATATGCCAACACAGTACTGTAATACTGTAATATATGCCAATACAGTACTGTAATACATGCCAACACAGTACTGTAATACCGTAATATATGCCAATACAGTACTGTAATTGTACTGTACTGTAAGTGTGACTAGGGTGGGCATTCTAGTTTCTTTATTTCTATGTTTTCTATTTCTTTGTGTTTGGCCGGGTGTGGTTCTCAATCAGAGGCAGCTGTCTATCGTTGTCTCTGATTGAGAATCATACTTAGTTAGCCTTTTCCCCACCTGTGTTTGTGGGTAGTTGTTTTCTGTATAGTTACCTTACAGAACTGTTCGTTTCTCGCTTTGTTATTTTTTATCTAGTGTTCAGATTTAAATAAATATCATGAACACGTACCACGCTGCGCTTTGGTCCACTCCTTCTTCATCAGACGAGCGTTACAGTAATACCGTAATATATGCCAATACAGTACTGTAATACTGTAATATATGCCAATACAGTACTGTGATGGCATATATTACACTATCACAGTACTGTATTGGCATATATTATGGTATTACAGTAATGTGTTGGCATATATTACACTAACACATTACTGTAATACCATAATATATGCCAATACAGTACTGTAATACTGTAATATATGCAATTTACTTAGCAGAGACTTTTATCCAAATTGACAACAGTCCACACATTTTGTGACGTGAGTGGGAATCTGGTGTTGCTAATGACATGCTTTTATAAACTGAGCCACGAACAATACCACTACAATACAATTCTGTAAAATACAATACATGATTACAATACAGGTGGAAGATGTATGATTGCCATCCCCATGAGCGTACCATCCTCTTTCAGGCCATGGATGAGGCATGCAATGATTTCAATCCAGACCTATGTCAGGCTTGGATTCGCCATGCCAAAAGGTTTTTCCCAAGGTGCATGAACAATGAAGATATTTACTGCGAATTCGATGAGAACCTATGGCCAAATGCTGAAGACAGGCTTGATGCAAACTAGTGCCAGCTAAACATTGTTTCTTTCATTTCATTCATTTGATTACATTTTGAAAGATGTCTTCAATGATTATACCTCTGATCACACATGAGATAGAAATTATGGAAATTTGAATGGGTAGCATTCCAGGTGAAGCTGGTTGAGAGAATGCCAAGAGTTTGAAGAATCTCAAATATAAAATATATTTGAATTTGTTTAAGACTTTTTTGGTTGCTACATGGTTATTTCATAGGTTTGATGTCTTCACTATTATTCTACAATCTAGAAAATAGTAAGAATAAAGAAAAACCCTGCAATGAGTAGGTGTGTCCAGACTTTTGACTGGTACTGTATATTTTGGATCGATGGTTGTGTGCTGAACGATGTCTAAACAACATTTATGCACAATGAAAGGTTTTGGATGTAATACTGGATGCGTTACAAATGTTACCAGTTTGGAGTTTTGTATTAAAAGTTTTGAAAATTCACCACATACTTGTGAAAATAGTACCAAAGGGATCAAAAAAACTGTAACAAAGCCTCACTGCTGGAGCCTATGACCCACAAACATAATATAATCAAAATAGAGGGTCCTTTAGTGTACAGGTGCTATGCATTCCCTATTGGTATTAGTATGTGGGGCTGACAGTGAGCAGACTCTGTCTTGGTAGGGTTCCCCTTATCCTACTAGTAAACACTGAGGAATGCAATGGTCGGGTGCAGACACTGTCTATGTTGGGTCAGCTATGAACACACAGAGCATAGATACTATGCTGCCAATGATATATCACTGCTGTCTACTTTAAGGTATCATATTGGGAAGAACATAACTCGGCACCATGATTTTGCATTGCAATGCTAATCACAGGGTGTCATTTACTAGTGGGAGGCAGGGGACCTCATTTTTGTAACATGCTGCTTGTTTTATAGTTGTGATGCCAATAGGAGAGGCAAGTGAGCGAGAGAGAGAGAGAAGAGAGAGAGAGAGACAGAGAGAGAGATTTTGATTCTCATTTTTATATTGTAAATATCCAAAATAAGCTTTGGCAATATGTACATTGTTACGTCATGCCAATAAAGCAAATTGAATTGAATTGAATTGAGACAGAGAGAGAGAGAGAGAGAGAGAGAGACAGAGAGGAGAGAGACAGAGAGGAGAGAGAGAGAGACAGAGACAGAGAGGAGAGAGACAGAGAGGAGAGAGAGAGAGACAGAGACAGAGAGACAGAGAGGAGAGAGACAGAGAGGAGAGAGAGAGAGACAGAGACAGAGAGGAGAGAGACAGAGAGGAGAGAGAGAGAGACAGAGACAGAGAGAGAAGGTTGATTATTGGCACCATTATTGCTGTGGAAGCTGCAAAGTCACCCTGACCAGTGAGTGAGTGTCTCTTGTGACAATGTCATGCTTAATGTCATCAGGGGAATGGTGTGTGTGTGTCTGTCTGTCTGTGAGAGAGACAGTAATCGTTTGTGTGTGTGTGTGTGTGTGTGTGTGTGTGTGTGTGTGTGTGTGTGTGTGTGTGTGTGTGTGTGTGTGTGTGTGTGTGTGTGTGTGTGTGTGTGTGTGTGTGTGTGTGTGTGTGTGTGTGTGTGTGTGTGTGTGTGTGTGTGTGTGTGTGTGTGTGTGTCTGTCTGTGAGAGACAGTGATCGCATGTGCATATCCATGGATCTGCCCTCTCAGTTTGTAGAAACAGAAAATGAAAGAGAGGAGCGGCAGATGACACGTGCCATCTCAAGGAAAGAGAAAAAAATACAGGCTTTCTTTGAAAACAAAAGAACAAGTACCTGTCTATGTTCAGATAAAAAAACGTTTTATGGTTCTAGGTGTTGTTTGTCATGACGACATGGCTGGTTTAAACATGAAACAAGGAGATGGGGTCTAGTCTGCACACTGCCAAAATACACATATCTATTCCTTTCAAATGATATGGTGCAATGTGCAAAAAAGTGCAAAAGAAACTGCAGAGAAACAAATGTTCTACTAACAAAACTACATGAGAAGAAAATCTGAATCAGAGAGAAAAAGAGAGGGAATGCATCATGTCAGTGACAAAAGCAAGAGAGCCAAATAAACACATAACATGCATTAATGCATTAACACTACTTTATTGAATCGATCTGTTGCGCTCCAAGAACCCAAGGAACTAGAATGCTGAAAAGGCTCTACTTCAAGCCCATTCAGTTCTGTTTCATTTATCCCACTTGGACTGTGCTACTACACTAGGGAGCCTTGTCCAAGGCCAAACTGTTTCTGGTGGAAAACGACCATTCCCATGCCAGATAAACTCCATGAGTCAGGGCTGTTTTGCGCTGTAGTGGGAGTTTTCTGGCCAATGATGTTTGCAGCTCTGTGTGTGTGTGACGAACTGGGCTGGATGGAGGCTAACAGCAACTCAGTGGCCCAGAGTCAACAACGTTCATCAAAAGAACAAAAACAGCACTTTTCTCTTTCTCTCTCTCTGTGTGTGTGTGTGTGTGTGTGTGTGTGTGTGTGTGTGTGTGTGTGTGTGTGTGTGTGTGTGTGTGTGTGTGTGTGTGTGTGTGTGTGTGTGTGTGTGTGTGTGTGTGTGTGTGTGTGTGTGTGTGTGTGTGTGTGTGTGTGTGTGTGTGTGTGTGTGTGTGTGTGTGTGTGTGTGTGTGTGTGTGTGTGTGTGTGAGAAAGCAGCTGACAGCTTCAGTCACCACTCACCACCAAGAAACTAGCCCCCATGACTGGAACCTGCCCCCTCCACATCACATCCGTGTCCTCTCCAGAGTCATTTCTCCCATTAATTGTTAATAACACCCTATTTTTATGGGGAAAGTCCCTCCAACTCACAAATCCGCTCATTGCTGAATCTCTCTAGATGGAGATTGTTTAGTGTGTTCTAAATTTCCCAGAAGTGATTTGATGGATTTTTCAATCACATTGAGTCTCTCTCTCTCTCTCTCTCTCGCTCTCTCGCTCTCTCGCTCTCTCGCTCTGCAAGTGAAATAGATAATAAACAAAAGTGAAATAGATAATAAACAAAAGTGAAATACAAAATTAACAGTAAACATTACAATCACAAAAGTTCCAAGCGAATAGAGACATTTCAAATGTCATATTATGGCTATATACAGTGTTGTAACAATGTGCAGAGTTAAAGTACAAAAGGGAAAATAAATAAACATAAATATGGGTTATATTTACAATGGTGTTTGTTCCTCACTGGTTGCCTTTTTCTTATTGGAACAGGTCACAAGTCTTGCTGCTGTGATGTCACACTGTGGTATTTCACCCAATAGATATGGGAGTTTATCAAAATTGGATTTGTTTTTCGAATACATTGTGGGTCTGTGTAATCTGAGGGAAATATGTGTCTCTAATATGGTCATATTAGGCCTAATTCTGCTATGCATGCATTATTTGGCGTGTTACAGTAGACAGTAGACATTTGACTTCAGATTCTAGTAGGGTGAGGCCTGGAGCTGCAGACGGTTCTAGTGCCCTCGCCAATTAATTGATATATATGTTGAAGACGGTGGGGTCTTAAGCTGCATCCCTGTCTCACCCCATGGCCCTGTGGAAAGAAATGGGCGTGTTTTTCCCCCAATTTTAACCACACACTTGTTTGTGTACATGGATTTTATAATGTTGTATGTTTTTCCCCCAACACCACATTCCATCAATTTGTATAGCAGAAACTCATGCCAAATTAAGTCAAATGCTTTTTGAAATCAACAAAGCATGAGAAGACTTTGCCTTTGTTTTGGTATATTTGCTTGTCAATTAGGGTGTGCAGGGTGAATACGTGGTCGGTCGTATGGTAATTTGATAAAAAGCCAATATGAAATTTGCTCAGTACATTGTTTTCACTGAGGAAATGTAGGAGTCTGTTGTTAATGATAATGCAGAGGATTTTCCCAAGGTTGCTGTTGACACACATCCCATGGTAGTTATTGGGGTCAAGTTTGTCTCCACTTTGTGGATTAGGGGGATCAGTTCTTGGTTCCAAATATTGGGGAAGATGCCAGAGCTAAGGATGATGTTAAAGAGTTTAAGTATAGCCAGTTGGAATTTGTGGTCTGTATATTTTTTAATTTCATTTAGGATACCATCAACACCACAGGCCTTTTTGGGTTGGAGGGTTTGTATTTTGTCCTGTAGTTCATTCAATGTAATTGGAGAATCCAGTGGGTTCTGGTATTCTTTAATAGTTGATTCGTTCTCTCTCTCACTCGCTGAGCTCAGCGCTAGGAAATATAGTCTGACATCAGCAGGACACTCTGACAATGAGCTCATACATGCGTGCGCCTGCCGTCTACACCTTACACACAGTTCTCTCTCTCTCTCTCTCTCAGCTAAGCTTTTTCCGGGAAGCTCGGGCGGCACATGTTGGAAACGGAGACAGAAAAGGAAGGGTCAATGAGAGCAGAGGGAGGGAAGTAGAGAGAGTTGAGGGAGGGAGAGAAGGAAGGAAGGTTAGGGGAATTCATGTTAAATCAATGATCTCATGTGATCGGTGACTGTGTGCATGAGCTCACCCAAGTGCCTGGCTGAGTGCTGCCATTGGATTAAGCAGGGAGTGTGCCGGGCTGAATGGGCCAATGGGAGGAAGAGAAAGTGGGTGGAGTGAGAAAGGGGAAGGGTAGGGGAGTGGGTGATGGGGTCATCCATGCATCATGACGGTGTGGTCACTCTCGAAGCTCCTTGTGGTTGTCTGTTACCTCTTGGAGGGAGGGGGAAAATCAGCACAAGATCAGTGAGAAACCACCTGATCCACAGCCTCCCGTTAGAGCTGTCAATCAAAGCCTCCCTCTGTCTCACAGGTGTTGACAGAAAGGGTCATGGCATAGTGGCTACAACAAGCTCTCATACAGAGACAAATAAAGGCTGTGTAGCTGCTAGGCCACTGGCTATGGGAGATGGAGAGAAGCCAATAGAAGGGAGGGGAGTGGCTATTGAAACCCTCTACATTACAAGTAGTGTCTAAACCACTCAGTGATACTGTTATCTCCATGACAATAGTTGTAGTACAACTCCCTCTAGTTTGCTGATTCAGTACAGATGTAGGATCTTCATTTCCTTGTTGCAGGAGAACTTTCCTGCAATGAGGAAATGTAAAATGTGTAGTGTATGAGGTTTAAAAAGGCTTCTGATGTTTGTAATTTCCACTTTGAAATTTCAGACTTGATTTTCTCTTACAAAAAACGTATCAAGCCCTACAAGAAATGTCCATTAATTATACACCACATAATAATTAACATGTTCTGTTGCTGCAGGACTATTTTCCTGCTGTAGCAAACTGGCTCAAATTAAGATCCTACACCTGTATGATTCTGGGAAAGCCATGGGGACTTATGACTCAAAGCTCCACTATAAAGTCCCTTTACCATCAACAACAAGGTAGAACAATCTGATACTTTACGTCATTGATTTAATAACAGAATCTGAGTCAGTCATCAATAAATGTTAATTGTGTTAGATTGTGAAACCAGAGCCTGCTGGTGACACGACAGTATGGATGACTAGAAGATGAACCCCTATGTCATCATCTCATCTGATCCCAGTTGATTTGACCATGGGAAAATCTCAAGTGCATACTCCTCGCGTCCTCTCTCCTCGTCTCCTTCTCAAAAACCCATTGGAGGAGAAGGTCAGAGGGGAGGGACCTCTGGCTATTTCATCTGATGGGTTTTGAGAAGGAGACGAGGACAGGGGTAGAGGAATCGAGGAGTATGCAATTGAGATCTTTCCCATGGCTAATTGTTATTATCCTGGGACTATGATGACTATGAGTAATACAAGGTCTTTCATGTCACATGTTGAGACAGATAATTGATGCTACTTTCTTCTCATTTAAAGAAGACAATATTATTAGTAGATGTAACTTTCTACATGTTTTTCAAAAAAAATTTGAACGCAAATAAAGTCCATGGAATGAATACTAGTGAATTTGCCTCTGTCATTAAGATTGGCGATGGTGGGAATGGGTGATCTGATCATTGAACATACATTTGCCTGACGCTTTTGATATCCGTTCATCATGATCCATTACACATCATTGCACAGCAAGCTGCTTAATACTAATATGGAAATATAATTGTACTTCTTCAAACATGCATACAACATTGTGTAAAATAACCACAAAGTTAAAAAATATATATAATTACAAACCATCCTCAAAATGAGCAAGTTGTTGCAAGAACTTAAAATTATAATTTTAAATCACATTTTCTCTTTGGTAATTTTCATAAATATAAAAAAAAGAACAAGTCATTTCAATGACTTGAACCCATTCTTAATAAGTATATACAGTATATATATATATATAAATACAGAATTCACCTCAATCTTCTTTTTTTTTACAGTGCAGGGAGATTTGATAGTTTTGTAGAATGACTGCAATGGTTTCTTTGTGACGTTAAGTAAGACTTATTTTGAGGCTGAATGTTCTATGTTGAGCGACCATGAGGGAGAGAGCTTTTATGAATAGCCAGACTGTTGGGTTGGCCTGTGGTAAGGAGCTTTGCATTTCTGTCTGACACACTGGGGCAGGTTAGGTTGAGCCAGGGCACTGGAGAATGTGTGGAGAAGCACACACACAGACACACACTCATACGGACATACTTATGGACAGACAGACACAGAGGAACACACATGAAAGTACCTTTGACTTCACAAGGCAAACTTGCTGATTTGCGTCCAAAGACTTGCGAAGTGTTCCATTTAGTGTTGTGTCTAGACGGCTAGAGAGAGACATACAGAAACAAATAAGGAAAGAAAGAGAGAGTTAGAGAGAGGAATAAAGAGAGGAGGAAAAGTGGCCAAGGAACACCACGGTCTATGCAGATGATTGGAAAAGAACGGCCAATTCCCAGTCGCTGGCTGGACTTCGCTACTGTCTAGGATCGTTCTGCCAATATAGCCACTAGGAAAGACGATATGGACCAAATCCTAAAGATCTAAAGACATGACATCAACAATATCACAGGGCTCAATTCATTTGAGTCCAGACAGGGAATGAGTTGGGTTTTGAGGAAGGGAAGAGGGGTTATATGTTAGCTTGAGGTTTTTTAGCCTTGAACACTTCCTCATAACCATAGCCAGGTCATCACGGAAACAGAGGTAGGCTACAGTAAAGATACAGTTTACCAACAAAAGAGCAGTGTCCCACTGACTCCTCCAGTACAACAAAACAACACATCCTTTTGGTGGATCCCCTGTTAGCAGTTCCTCTTTCCACTGGTTTACCTCCTTTTGTGTTTTTCAGAAGTCAACTATAGATTTTAATAGTAGGCTAAGTCCTGAGGGGTAAATGTCTCCCTAGTCACTACCACTATAATAAGCACCTTTCAGACATAGCAAACCAAACAACTGATTTCACTTCCTCTCAGAGAATGCTAAGATCTAAAGTGGCAGACAGACAACATCATATAGCCTTCCAATGATCAGAGGAATTGTCTTGTTCAACTCCTAATTGCTCTGTTCTATAGTCAAAAACTGAGAAAGGGGTTTTACATGAAACCAAAAACATTTATACCTGGAAACAAAAGTCAAAAATAGTTCTTCAAAGTGTTCTCCTATGGGGACAGCCAAATAACCATTTTAGGTTGTAGATAGCTCCTTCTTTATCTAAGAGTGTAGTGTCTGCTGGTGTTAGGTTTTTCTTTCATTAAGTTCTAGACAAACAGGTGGGGGGAGTTCCTTACTAATCAGTGACCTTAATTCATCAATCATGTAGAAGGGAGGATCGAAAACCAGCAGACACTCTGCCCACCATGGAATGAGTTTGACACAAGCTCTAGGGTAAAAGAAGATAGCCTGGTCCAAGATCCGCAATGTAGCACAAACAGATCTGAAACCAGGCTAAAGGGAAGGAATGAATTCAACAAAACCCATTAAAACCACCTAGAGGGATGAATGTTAACTTGATATGCAACTTTTCCCAAAATATTTCTCCCAGCGAACTATATGTAATATGCATTTAAAAGTCTGAGTTACATGCACCTACATCTCAACATCTCAAGTTGGTATTCGGGCCTTACTGGTAAATATTTCAACATGGAATAGACAGTCAGTGCTCCTTACGTGAGCGAACAATATTTCAAGCAGCATTTGCACTTTGCAGAAAGGACATTATTCTTCCCAATTGAAAAGCGGAGCTGGTAGGGTCATATTGTACTGGCACACAAAGCTAGGAGAAGAACAATTTGATTTGCACAGACATTCTCAGGCTACAGGAGAAAAGCTGAATGTGGTAACCACAGTAGTCAACAATATCATACTTTCTTCAGTGATTAGATAATGAGTCATGCCACGACATTTCAGCAAGCCATGACTGTTCAATTAAATTAGGCAACTGTTTACTTTTTAAGCATACTTTCAAAAGCTATAGGCCTATGTCTCCAATATGGGTCGTTTCATTTCAGCAAGCCATGACACCCACCATCTCAGATTGTTCTTAAAGTGACTTCAATGGCTAATTTCTATGAACAGGGAAACAAAAAACATAATCATATTCACAGGGGAAACATTACCGACGTATATTACATTACAGTTAATTTGATTATTCTCCTCACAACATTAATATAATCCTGCAGCAACAGGAATTGTTATGTGGATTATATAAAGAATTACAAGCCTTTTAAACCTTGAATACACTACAATATGCATGGAAAATTCTCTGCGACAATAGAGTGATCAAATTAAGATAGCAGATCTGTACATAGTATGAAGAAGCAATAATCCAAGCTGCAGCTGCATACTACTTGTCAGACATAGAGAACCAATACTGTATACTGGTTGTTAGGGTGGGATTGGCATGGGGGGGGGGGGGGGGGTGTCTTTTGATCATTTTATTAGATTCCTCATGTCTGACTCATTGTTAGGAATATATTTTTTCAAAATTGGATGTTAGGTACTATATTTGAAGATATTGACAATTATATGAATCCTATGAATTAAAATGACCAATTTGGGTGCAATCAACTAGCTTAATTTGTCAGAGATCAAATGATATATAAAAAAATATGTTTCAGGAATGCTACAATCTGAGATGGTGGGTGTCGAAATACTCTTCCTTGTGCTTTTTGAGTTGGAACGACCCTGATGTGAACTGCTGAATAGCAAAACAAGCTCATCAATTCTAAGACTAACTTTACTACCAACAACACAAAACAGATCGAGTTGCAGCCAGAAGTGTCGACCTGTGCAACATCTCAGTGATTCTTAGGCGTCCCATCAGATGCCTGAGATAATACCTCCGTTATTTAACACGGGGGCGACTCCCGTGTAAACAGATTTCGTATTGGGCCGCCACTTTCCCAGGCCTCTCCCTGACTGACTCCCTTTTCTCTCTCTCCTCATCCTTTTCTCACAACTCATAGTCATGTGATACTGGGCACCCTGCCTGCTCCCCCCCCCCACTCACTCACACACACACACACAGACACACACCCTCCTAAAGGCTGTTTTTGGGAGACTCGGAAATGGAATCCCGAAAGACTGAAAGGAATGTTGTTTCAACATCGACAGTTAGGAAATAGAGAGAATCTTTCTCTCACGAGATATGACTATTTGTTTTCCCGTCATAGCCAGCAATGGAGTTTCCTCCTAATAACATTAGTAAGACTTGTTTTGCATGACTGACTTGACACCCTGTGTGGAATCCCCACTAGAGAGGTCAAAGCTACAGTCAAGGCTGCTAATGTTTTGAATTGGGGAAAGCTGATTTCCTTTCTCGTTTTTTTGGATTGTATGATGGAGAGAGAGAGCGTGTTCAAATCAATCTGCAGAGAAGTTCTATATGTTGTGGCTGTGACCAAACACATGCACACACACGCTTGCAACTTGATCTCACTGTTGTACACATTTTAATTCAGATTCCGACGTTTGACCACGTTTCTCCAAACGTCAAATTTTGACTGCTAAGTTTGGTATAGGGTTACGGTTACAAAAGAAACAGCTCGGCAGTTACGTTTAGGCATTCATTCCAAATGGTTACGGTAAGGGTTAAGGTTTGAGATAGAAACCTAGCACTGTGATTGAACGCTCCATCCTCAGAGCCGGAGCTCGCGGCTTACTCCCATCCGCCATCCCCGTCCACAACGTCCTAGCAAATCGCAAAACTAGTTGATGGTAATAGTGCTCACCGTTACCCCTAGTGGACGGTTAAGTCATCTCCCGGCATCTTGGGTACCTGGACGGAAGTCGAATTTAGTCTTGGATCTTGAGCGACCTGGCTGCACGCACACACACACCCTCTTGACGTGCTTCCTGCACTCTGACCTGTATATTTCTTGGAATCGGAGTACAGAGAGAAGTCCGGAGACACATAGACACGGAGGCAGAAGGAAACAGGGATCTGAGTGTGTGTGTGTGTGTGTGTGTGTGTGTGTGTGTGTGTGTGTGTGTGTGTGTGTGTGTGTGTGTGTGTGTGTGTGTGTGTGTGTGTGTGTGTGTGTGTGTGTGCGTGCGTGCGTGCGTGCGTGCGTGCGTGCGTGCGTGCGTGCGTGCGTGTAGTAGGAAGCCCTAAACGTGTCCAAACAGTGGAGGGAACAGGCCGGTCACACACACAGTCACACACACACACAGTGGCAATCTGGCTCGCATTAAGCACAGTGAAAGAGGTGGGCGAGGGACACTAACTCCCTCCTCCCCTCTCTTCATGGTTCTGTTGAAGTTGGTCTGGCTTGTATGTGCTGCCGCCTTGGCAAAAACCACATCCTCCCTATTGGACTTATCAGCACTCCCTCTTTCTTATCCAGTGTGTGTGTGTGTGTGTGTGTGTGTGTGTGTGTGTGTGTGTGTGTGTGTGTGTGTGTGTGTGTGTGTGCGTGCGTGCGTGCGTGCGTGCGTGCGTGCGTGCGTGCGTGCGTGCGTGCGTGCGTGTGAGTTACTTCCCGCCACCGCAATTAGCACTGCGTAGCGTTCTTGATAACCTTTTTGTTACATTAAAGCTCAATGAGTGTTACAGTAGTCTAGTAGTCTATGTGCCCATTACCCCTCAATGAGAAGGAGACCACACCAGAGCCATGTGGGCACAGACCAGGGAGGAGAGGAGAAATGTTAACATAGCCTTGAATAAGAGGTTAAAACGAGAAATAGACCAAGACCTTGATGGGCAACATGAAGTACAGAACATATAGTATTTAGTAGTATCACAGTGAATGAGCTATCTTTGTGTGAAATGTAATGCTAACAACATATACAGTAGTATTGTATTTTCAAGTTCTCTCTTTGAACTTGATCACAGGAAACTTCGCTGTTCAATAAAGATTTAAGAGATTATAGTCTGACTTAAAAAAACAGAAACCTAGCAAATACACCGTCACCATATGAAAGTGTTTCGAATTATCCAGTTACCATATCGCACATAAAACAGTGTTTTCAATGTCACCACAAGTTACTTTACCATCAGAGAAGTAGGGGGCAAGAGAGGTAAAGAGTATCTTCCCACGTCTCTTGCAGGGAGCCGGAGCAGACGGAGAGACGGGAGGATGAAAGGAGGGAGGGAGAGACAGAGGGAGGGGTAAGACTCCTTCCCAGTGGAAATATGATTGGGAGCAGAAACCTGTTGAACCTGGTGAGGACAGAGAGAGACAGGTAGAGAGAGACAGGCAGAGAAAGAGAGACATGTAGAGAGAGAGAGACAGGTACAGCAGGACAGACCAAGAGAGACATGTAGAGAGAGACAGGTAGAGAGAGGGACATGTACATCATGACAGACCAAGAGAGACAGGAAGAGAGAGAGAGACAGGTACAGCAGGACAGACCAAGAGAGACAAGTAGAGAGTGACAGGTAGAGAGAGACAGGTAGAGAAAGAGAGACATGTAGAGAGAGACAGGTAGAGAGAGAGACAAGTACAGCAAGAAAGACCAAGAAAGACATGTAGAGAGAGACAGGTAGAGAAAGAGAGACAGGTACAGCAAGACAGACCGAGAGAGACATGTAGAGAGAGACAGAACAAGAGAGACAGGTCTAGCAGGATAGACCAAGAGCGACAGGTACAGATGGACAGACAGAGAGAGACAGGTACAGCTGGACAGACAGAGAGAGACAGGTACAGCTGGACAGACCGAGAGAGACAGGTACAGCTGGATAGACCAAGAGCGACAGGTACAGCTGGACAGACAGAGAGAGACAGGTACAGCTGGACAGACCGAGAGAGACAGGTACAGCTGGACAGACAGAGAGAGACAGGTACAGCTGGACAGACAGAGAGAGACAGGTACAGCTGGACAGACAGAGAGAGACAGGTACAGCTGGACAGACCGAGAGAGACAGGTACAGCTGGACAGACCGAGAGAGACAGGTACAGCTGGACAGACAGAGAGAGACAGGTACAGCTGGACAGACAGAGAGAGACAGGTACAGCTGGACAGACAGAGAGAGACAGGTACAGCTGGACAGACAGAGAGAGATAGGTACAGCTGGACAGACAGAGAGAGACAGGTACAGCGGGACAGACCGAGAGAGACAGTACACCTGCACAGATCGAGAGAGGGAAGATCATGAGCAGAGAGATAGAAAGAACGAGAAAGAGAGAGTTAAGAGAGTAGCCTCAGCCTTGGGCTATAACTGTGTGCCTTCTCCCATAAAGGACAAACGAGGAAGCTTCTCTCCCACAACCAAGTCTTCAGACAAGACAATAAGCGACAGGATGTGTTGTGTGGTGTGTATACGCCATGGCTCAGTATCGAGTCCAGGGCAAATTCTTTACCCAGCCATTGTTACCTTCAAAGAATGCACAAAAGATTATGTGGTACCAAAGTATCATCCTTTGAGCTTGATGTCACAGACAATTCCTTCCCACATAAGTCTTAGGTAAAGGTCCTAAATGATTATCCAAAGGAATGACATGGCGTGCCTGTAATTATTTTTAAACTGGTCATACCTGAACACGTAGCACTGCATTGAAAATGCAAATGAGGTGTTTTTGATTGGGTTGGCCTTGGGGGAACAAAAAGCAGTACAATCATCTCCTGGAGGAGGTACCTGTATTTGCATACAGGTACAGGTGCTTGGTGCCTGTGTGAGTCTTACCCCAGGATGTATTCTGTACAGTCAGGTGTGTAAGTATGCTCTGAATAGGGCTTGCTTTTGCTTTTGGTTTTGCATAGGACAGTGATTTTTTGGGCCCCCCCAAAGTTTTTCGGAAAAAACGTAATTATTATAATATTTGTTGGATTTTAGTTCTGGTCAAAAAGACTGTAAAATCACCAGTTTAATTTAGGAAAACTGTTCCCAAGTATTCCCACTAATAGAAAAAGAGATACAGTATATGTGATTGTGTCTCAATGTAATCAAGGTAAGAAACTATTATTAGTTGCCTAGGAGATCCAGTTAAAGTACACAGGGGGAGACACCTAGCCTCTCTCTAGGCCTTGCTGTTGAGGTGTTCTCAATGCATGCAGGTCCTTACCTTGCTGCTGAGGTGTTCTCAATGCATGCAGGTCCTTACCTTGCTGCTGAGGTGTTCTCAATGCATGCAGGTCCTTACCTTGCTGCTGAGGTGTTCTCAATGCATGCCGGTCCTTACCTTGCTGCTGAGGTGTTCTCAATGCATGCCGGTCCTTACCTTGCTGCTGAGGTGTTCTCAATGCATGCCGGTCCTTACCTTGCTGCTGAGGTGTTCTCAATGCATGCAGGTCCTTACCTTGCTGCTGAGGTGTTCTCAATGCATGCTGGTCCTTACCTTGCTGCTGAGGTGTTCTCAATGCATGCCGGTCCTTACCTTGCTGCTGAGGTGTTCTCAATGCATGCAGGTCCTTACCTTGCTGCTGAGGTGTTCTCAATGCATGCCGGTCCTTACCTTGCTGCTGAGGTGTTCTCAATGCATGCAGGTCCTTACCTTGCTGCTGAGGTGTTCTCAATGCATGCCGGTCCTTACCTTGCTGCTGAGGTGTTCTTAATGCATGCCGGTCCTTACCTTGCTGCTGAGCTGTTCTCAATGCATGCCGGTCCTTACTCTGTTTGCTCACTTCAATTTTATAGAGCTACGATGCGATGGCTACGTTTTCCCAACTCAGCCAAAACTTGCATAAAGAGAAACACTGTTTACATTAGCACAGACACACACATATGAGCAGGCTACCACATGCACATACACACGCACAAAGCAAGGCACGCTGACGCACATTGCAAGATAACGACAAACTTCACTTTCTTTCTATATTGGTGTCTCCAACAGTTCCTGTAAAGACACAAAGAAACAACAACAAAGTATAAATACACCCATTTACCACCTAGCACCTTCATTTAGCATTAAGATACTGGCATCTGTCAGAAATCAAACACAGCATTCAAATAGAAAAGCATCATTGATGGACCACCTAACACTGGTTGAGTGAGATAGAATAAGCCTGCATGGATAGAGCTGGGGTTAGGAGTTATTCTCTTGTACAAAGAGGGGAATACCATGTTGCCTCTGGCGGGTTCTACAACCGATACTGTAGGAAAAGGAGAATGTTTGGCCTCTGGTCCGCACCTGCCCTTTACCAGCACTGGTACACTTCCTCTCTCAGACATCTTGTTCTCTCCATTCAGCAGCTCTGGGAAGAGACTCCTTTCTTTCTTTTCTTAGCATTTGCCAGTTTTCCAGCAGAGGAGATACAATGGCTGTCTGTCTATGAACCTATTTCCTGAGTCATCGGTAGAAATGGGATTCTGAGAGAAATAATGACCAAGTCTTCCTCTTAGTGAAAAGTTTAAATGTCTTTTTTTTTAAAGAGGAATACAATATAAAAGCAAAGGTAAGACCTGAAATTGTCTTCGCTATAATTGAACCTTTAAGTTCTTAAAACTGTCTCTGTGTCCTCACAGTATCTGCAAAACAACTGCTCACGTTTCACTGTACAAATACAAAACAGCACCCCCACACGCGTCAACATCAATAACTTATCCTTCTGTCCCAGGGAGAATCCTTCAAAAGAGACACAATGTTAGTTATTCTCCTTACCTAGTGAACAACATTCAATATCTAATCACATATCAACAAGTTGCATGGAAAACCTCCTGAAAAAACGAACAATTTCCAATCCTCTCCATTATAAATGACTAGGAGAATAACACACATTGTTCTTGTCTTCAAGTTAGATATGCATTCTAGTTACTGTCCATGTGCTTCAGCTGTGACTTATCACTGATGAACATTACTCAGGTGACATTAAAACTACAAAGAACCTCATTAGCAATTGGTTCTCCAAATCTTGCATAAACGACCATGGACAAGAGACACATAATGGCAGTGAGAAGGTCAAGGAGGGGACTGGAGTG
This sequence comes from Salvelinus alpinus, assembly GCF_045679555.1. NCBI lineage: Eukaryota > Metazoa > Chordata > Actinopteri > Salmoniformes > Salmonidae > Salvelinus > Salvelinus alpinus. The sequence continues at coordinate 16,765,610 of NC_092100.1, read as the reverse complement.
GAGTGTAGGCTCATTGAATCCCTTCTCTCCTCCACACCAGCAGTAGAAAGCACCGAACATACTGGAAGCATCCGCTCACTGGTTAACACTGGCTACTGCTCTCACCCACACACGGAGGAGGAGGAGGAGGAGGAGGATTATTAAGCACATTGGTGTGGAGCAAGGTTAGT